>NW_027274386.1:0-106046 GCF_030028105.1 Mobula birostris
TGTGAGAAAGTGTATTAGAGACACTTTGTGTGAGACAGTGTATTAGAGACACCGTGTGTGAGACAGTGTATTAGAGACACCGTGTGAGAGACAGTGTATTAGAGACACTGTGTGAGAAAGTGTATTAGAGACACTGTGTGTGAGACAGTGTATTAGAGACACTGTGTGAGACAGCGTATTAGAGACACTGTGTGTGAGAGATAGTGTATTAAAGACACTGTGAGTGAGAGATAGTGTATTAGAGACACTGTGTGTGAGAGGCAGTGCAGTAGAGACTTTCTGTGTGTGAGACAGTGTATTAGAGACACCGAGTTTGAGACAGTGTATTAGAGACACCGTGTTTGAGACAGTGCATTAGAGACACCGTGTATGATACAGTGTAGTAGAGACACTGTGTGAGACAGTGTATTAGAGACACTGTGTGAGACAGCCTATTAGAGACACTGTGTGAGACAGCGTATTAGAGACACTGTGTGTGAGAGACAGTGTATTAGAGACACTGTATGTGTGAGACAGTGCATTAGAGACACTGTGTGAGACAGTGCATTAGAGACACTGTGTGTGACACAGTGTATTAGAGACACTCTGTGTGAGACAGTTTATTAGAGACTGTGTGTGAGACAGTGTATTAGAGACACTGTGTGAGAGACAGTGTATTAGAGACACTGTGTGTGAGACAGCGTATTAGAGACACTGTGTGAGACAGTGCATTAGAGACAGTGTGTGTGACAGTGTATTAGAGACACTGTGTGTGAGAGATAGTGTATTATAGACACTGTGTGTGAGAGATACTGTATTAGAGACACTGTGTCTGAGAGACAGTGTATTACAGACACTGTGTGTGAGACAGTGTATTAGAGACACCGAGTTTGAGACAGTGTATTAGAGACACCGTGTTTGAGACAGTGTATTAGAGACACTGTCTGAGACAGTGTATTAGAGACACTGTGTGAGACAGTGTATTAGAGACACTGTCTGAGACAATGTATTAGAGACACTGTGTGAGACAACGTATTAGAGACACTGTGTGAGACAGCGTATTAGAGACACTGTGTGAGACAGCGTATTAGAGACACTGTGTGTGAGAGACAGTGTATTAGAGACACTGTATGTGTGAGACAGTGCATTAGAGACACCGTGTGTGAGACAGTGTATTAGAGACACGGTGTTTCAGACACTGTATTAGAGACACCATGTGAGAGACAGTGTATTAGACACTGTGTGAGAGACAGTGTATTAGAGACACCATGTGTGAGACAGTGCATTAGAGACACCGTGTGTGAGACAGTGTATTAGAGACACCGTGTTTGAGACAGTGTATTAGAGACACTGTGTGTGAGACAGTGCATTAGAGACACTGTGTGTGAGACAGTGTATTAGAGACACTGTGTGTGAGACAGTGCATTAGAGACACTGTGTGAGAAAGTGTATTAGAGACACTGTGTTTGAGACAGTGTATTAGAGACACTGTGTGAGACAGCGTATTAGAGACACTGTGTGAGAGAGATAGTGTATTAAAGACACTGTGTGTGAGAGATAGTGTATTAGAGACACTGTGTGTGAGAGACAGTGTATTAGAGACACTCTGTGTGTGAGACAGTGTATTAGAGACACCGAGTTTGAGACAGTGTATCAGAGACACTGTGTGTGAGAGATAGTGTATTAGAGACACTGTGTGTGTGAGACAGTGTATTAGAGACACTGTGTGTGAGACAGTGCATTAGAGACAGTGTGTGTGACACAGTGTATCAGAGACACTGTGTGTGAGAGATAGTGTATTAGAGACACTGTGTGTGAGAGACAGTGTATTAGAGACACTGTGTGTGAGACAGTGCATTAGAGACACTATGTGTGAGACAGTGCATGAGAGACACTGTGTGTACAATAGTGTATTAGAGACACTGTGTGATAGACAGTGTATTAGAGACACTGTGAGAGACAGTGCATTAGAGACACTCTGTGAGAGACAGTGTATTAGCGACACTGTGTGTGAGACAGTGTATTAGAGACACTGTGTGTGAGAAAGTGCATTAGAGACAGTGTGTGAGACAGTGTATTAGAGACACTGTGTGTGAGACAGTGCATTAGAGACACTGTGTGTGAGACAGTGCATTAGAGACACCGTGTGTGGGACAGTGCATTACAGACACCGTGTGTGAGACAGTGTATTAGAGACACCGTGTGAGAGACAGTGTATTAGAGACACCGTGTGAGTGAGACAGTGTATTAGAGACACTGTGTGTGAGACAGCGTATTAGAGACACTGTGAGACAGCGTATTAGAGACACTGTGTGAGACAGCGTATTAGAGACACTGTGTGAGAGAGTGTATTAGCGACACTGTGTGTGAGACAGTGTATTAGAGATACTGTGTGTGAGAAAGTGTAATAGAGACAGTGTGCGAGACAGTGTATCAGAGACACTGTGTGTGAGACAGTGCATTAGAGACACCGTGTGTGAGACAGTGTATTACAGACACTGTGTGAGGCAGTGCATTAGAGACACTGTGTGTGACACAGTGTATTAGAGACACTCTGTGTGAGACAGTGTATTAGAGACTGTGTGTGAGACAGCGTATTAGAGACACTGTGTGAGACAGCATATTAGAGACACTGTGAGAGACAGTGTATTAGAGACACTGTGTGTGAGAGACAGTGTATTAGAGACACTGTGTGTGTGAGACAGTGTATTAGAGACACTGTGTGTGAGACAGTGCATTAGAGACAGTGTGTGTGATACAGGGTATTAGAGACACTGTGTGTGAGAGATAGTGTATTAGAGACACTGCCTGTGAGAGACAGTGTATTAGAGACGCTGTGTGTGAGAAAGTGTATTAGAGACAGTGTGTGACAGTGTATTAGAGACACCGTGTGAGAGAGTGTGTATTAGAGACACCATGTGTGAGACAGTGCATTAGAGACACAGTGTGTGAGACAGTGTATTAGAGACACCGTGTTTGAGACAGTGTATTAGAGACACTGTGTGTGAGACAGTGCATTAGAGACACTGTCTGTTAGGACAGTGTATTAGAGACACTGTGTGTGAGACAGTGCATTAGAGACACTGTGTGTGAGACAGTGCATTAGAGACACAGTGTGTGAAACAGTGTATTAGAGACAATGTGAGAGACAGTGTATTAGAGACACTGTGAGAGACAGTGTATTAGAGACACTGTGTGTGAGACAGTGTATTAGAGACACTGTGTATGAGACAGTGTATTAGAGACAGTGTTTGAGACAGTGTATTAGAGACACCGTGTGTGAGACAGTGTATTAGAGACACTGTGTGAGTGAGACAGTGTATTAGAATCACTCTGTGTGAGACAGTGTATTAGAGACACTGTGTGAGACAGTGTATTAGAGACACTGTGTGTGAGACAGCGTATTAGAGACACTGTGTGAGACAGCGTATTAGAGACACTGTGTGTGAGATAGTGTATAAAAGATACTGTGTGTGATAGACAGTGTATTAGAGACACTGTGTGTGAGAGACAGTGTATTAGAGACACTGTATGTGAGAGAGTGCATTAGAGACACTGTGTGTGAGACAGTGCATTAGAGACACTGTGTGTGACACAGTTTATTAGAGACACTCTGTGTGAGACAGTGTATTAGAGACTGTGTGTGAGACACCATATCAGAGACACTGTGTGAGACAGCGTATTAGAGACACTAGTGTGAGACAGCGTATTGGAGACACTGTGTGAGACAGCGTATTAGAGACATTGTGTGTACAACAGTGTATTAGAGACACTGTGTGTGAGACAGTGTATTAGAGACACTGTGAGAGACAGTGTATTAGAGACACTGTGTGAGAGACAGTGTATTAGAGTCAATGTGTGTGAGACAGTGTATTAGAGACACTATGTGTGAGACAGTGTATTAGAGACACCGTGTGAGAGACAGTGTATTAGACACTGTATGAGAGAGCGTATTAGACACACTGTATGAGACAGCGTATTAGAGACACTGTGTGAGACAGCGTATTAGAGACACTGTGTGTGAGAAAGTGTATTAGAGACAGTGTGTGAGACAGTGTATTAGAGATACTGTGTGTGAGACAGTGTATTAGAGACACTATGTGTGAGACAGCGTATTAGAGACACTGTGTGAGACAGCATATTAGAGACACTGTGTGTGAGAGATAGTGCATTAGAGACCCGTGTGTGAGACAGTGTATTAGAGACACCGTGTGAGAGAGTGTGTATTAGAGACACCGTATGTGAGACAGTGTATTAGAGACACCGTGTTTGAGACAGTGTATTAGAGACACCGTGTGAGAGACAGTGTATTAGAGACACCGTGTGTGACAGTGTATTAGAGACACCGTGTTTGAGACACTGTATTAGAGACACCGTGTTTGAGACAGTGTAGCAGAGACACCGTGTGTGAGAGAGTGTATTAGAGACACTGTCTGAGACAGTGTATTAGAGACACTGTGTGAGACAACGTATTAGAGACACTGTGTGAGACAGCGTATTAGAGACACTGTGTGAGACAGCGTATTAGAGACACTGTGTGAGTGAGACAGTGCATTAGAGACACTGTGTGTGAGACAGTGCATTAGAGACACTGTGTGTGACACAGTTTATTAGAGACACTCTGTGTGAGACAGTGTATTAGAGACTGTGTGTGAGACACCATATCAGAGACACTGTGTGAGACAGCGTATTAGAGACACTGTGTGAGACAGCCTATCAGAGACACTGTGTGTGAGAGATAGTGTATTAGAGACACTGTGTGAGAGATAGTGTATTAGAGACACTGTGTGTGAGAGACAGTGTATTAGAGACACTGTGTGTGAGACAGTGTATTAGAGACACTGTGTGAGACAGTGTATTAGAGACACTGTGTGTGAGAGACAGTGTATTAGAGACACTGCGTTTGAGACAGTGTATTAGAGACACGGTGTGTGAGACAGTGTATTAGAGACACTGTGTGTGAGACGGTGTATTAGAGACACTGTGTGTGAGACGGTGTATTAGAGACACCGTCTGAGAGACAGTGAATTAGACACTGTGTGAGAGACAGTGCTATTAGAGACACCGTGTGTGAGACAGTGTATTAGAGACACCGTGTGAGAGACAGTGTATTAGAGACACTGTGTGTGACACAGTGTATTACAGACACTGTGTGTGAGAGATAGTGTATTAGAGACACTGTGTGTGAGAGATAGTGTAGTAGAGACACTGTGTGTGAGACAGTGTATTAGAGACACTGTGTGTGAGACAGTGTATTAGAGACACTGTGTGAGACAGTGTATTAGAGACACGGTGTGTGAGAGACAGTGTATTAGAGACACTGCGTTTGAGACGGTGTATTAGAGACACTGTGTGTGAGACGGTGTATTAGAGACACCGTCTGAGAGACAGTGTATTAGACACTGTGTGAGAGACAGTGTATTAGAGACACCGTGTGTGAGACAGTGTATTAGAGACACCGTGTGAGAGACAGTGTATTAGAGACACTGTGTGAGTGACACAGTGTATTAGAGACACTGTGTGTGAGACAGTGTATTAGAGACACTGTGTGAGACAGCGTATTAGAGACACTGTGTGTACAACAGTGTATTAGAGATACTGTGTGTGAGACAGTGTATTAGAGACACTGTGAGAGACAGTGTATTAGAGACACTGTGTGTGAGAAAGTGTATTAGAAACAGTGTGTGAGACAGTGTATTCGAGACACTGTGTGTGAGACAGTGTATTAGAGACACCGTGTGAGTGAGACTGTGTGTTAGAGACACTATGTGTGAGACAGCGTATTAGAGACACTGTGTGAGACAGCGTATTAGAGACACTGTGTGTGAGAGACAGTGTATTAGAGACACTGTGTGTGAGAGACAGTGTATTAGAGACACTGCGTGTGTGAGACTGTGTATTAGAGACACCGTGTGAGAGACAGTGTATTAGAGACACCGTGTGAGTGAGACAGTGTATTACAGACACGGTGTTTCAGACACTGTATTAGAGACACCGTGTTTGAGACAGTGTATTAGAGACACCATGTGAGAGACAGTGTATTAGACACTGTGTGAGAGACAGTGTATTAGAGACACCATGTGTGAGACAGTGCATTAGAGACACCGTGTGTGAGACAGTGTATTAGAGACACCGTGTTTGAGACAGTGTATTAGAGACACTGTGTGTGAGACAGTGCATTAGAGACACTGTGTGTGAGACAGTGTATTAGAGACACTGTGTGTGAGACAGTGCATTAGAGACACTGTGTGTGAGACAGTGCATTAGAGACACTGTGTGTGAAACAGTGTATTAGAGACAATGTGAGAGACAGTGTATTAGAGACACTGTATGTGTGAGACAGTGCATTAGAGACACTGTGTGTGAGACAGTGCATTAGAGACACTGTGTGTGACACAGTGTATTAGAGACACTCTGTGTGAGACAGTGTATTAGAGACTGTGTGTGAGACAGCGTATCAGAGACACTGTGTGAGACAGCGTATTAGAGACACTGTGTGAGACAGCGTATTAGAGACACTGTGTGTACAACAGTGTATTAGAGACACTGTGTGTGAGACAGTGTATTAGAGACTCTGTGAGAGACAGTGTATTAGAGACACTGTGAGAGACAGTGTATTAGAGACACTGTGTGAGAGACAGTGTATTAGAGACACTGTGTGTGAGAGACAGTGCATTAGAGACACTATGTGTGAGAGTGCATTAGAGACACTGTGTGTGAGACAGTGCATTAGAGACACTGTGTGTGACACAGTGTATTAGAGACACTGTGTGTGAGACAGTGCATTAGAGACACTGTGTGTGACACAGTGTATTAGAGACACTCTTTGTGAGACAGTGTATTAGAGACTGTGTGTGAGACAGCGTATCAGAGACACTGTGTGAGACAGCGTATTAGAGACACTGTGTGAGACAGCGTATTAGAGACATTGTGTGTGAGATAGTGTATTAGAGAAACTGTGTGTGAGAAAGTGTATTAGAGACAGTGTGTGAGACAGTGTATTAGAGACACTGTGTGTGAGACAGTGTATTAGAGACACCGTGTGAGTGAGACAGTGTATTAGAGATACTATGTGTGTGACAGCGTATTAGAGACACTGTGTGAGACAGCGTATTAGAGACACTGTGTGAGACAGCGTATTAGAGACACTGTGTGTGAGAGATAGTGTATTAAAGACACTGTGTGTGAGACAGTGCATTAGAGACAGTGTGTGTGACACAGTGCATTAGAGATACTGTGTGAGACAGTGTATTAGACACACTGTGTGAGAGATAGTGTATTAGAGACACTGTGTGTGAGAGACAGTGTATTAGAGACACTGTGTGTGAGACAGTATATTAGAGACACTGTGTGAGACAGTGTATTAGAGACACTGTGTGTGAGAGACAGTGTATTAGAGACACTACGTTTGAGACAGTGTATTAGAGACACGGTGTGTGAGACAGTGTATTAGAGACACTGTGTGTGAGACGGTGTATTAGAGACACTGTGTGTGAGACGGTGTATTAGAGACTGTTTGTGAGATAGTGCATTAGAGACACTGTGTGTGAGACGGTGTATTAGAGACACCGTGTGAGAGACGGTGTATTAGACACTGTGTGAGAGACAGTGTATTAGAGACACCGTGTGAGAGACAGTGTATTAGACACTGTGTGAGTGAGATAGTGTATCAGAGACTCTGTGTGTGAGACAGTGTATTAGAGACACTGTGTGAGAAAGTGTATTAGAGACACTTTGTGTGAGACAGTGTATTAGAGACACCGTGTGTGAGACAGTGTATTAGAGACACCGTGTGAGAGACAGTGTATTAGAGACACTGTGTGAGAAAGTGTATTAGAGACACTGTGTGTGAGACAGTGTATTAGAGACACTGTGTGAGACAGCGTATTAGAGACACTGTGTGTGAGAGATAGTGTATTAAAGACACTGTGAGTGAGAGATAGTGTATTAGAGACACTGTGTGTGAGAGGCAGTGCAGTAGAGACTTTCTGTGTGTGAGACAGTGTATTAGAGACACCGAGTTTGAGACAGTGTATTAGAGACACCGTGTTTGAGACAGTGCATTAGAGACACCGTGTATGATACAGTGTAGTAGAGACACTGTGTGAGACAGTGTATTAGAGACACTGTGTGAGACAGCCTATTAGAGACACTGTGTGAGACAGCGTATTAGAGACACTGTGTGTGAGAGACAGTGTATTAGAGACACTGTATGTGTGAGACAGTGCATTAGAGACACTGTGTGAGACAGTGCATTAGAGACACTGTGTGTGACACAGTGTATTAGAGACACTCTGTGTGAGACAGTTTATTAGAGACTGTGTGTGAGACAGTGTATTAGAGACACTGTGTGAGAGACAGTGTATTAGAGACACTGTGTGTGAGACAGCGTATTAGAGACACTGTGTGAGACAGTGCATTAGAGACAGTGTGTGTGACAGTGTATTAGAGACACTGTGTGTGAGAGATAGTGTATTATAGACACTGTGTGTGAGAGATACTGTATTAGAGACACTGTGTCTGAGAGACAGTGTATTACAGACACTGTGTGTGAGACAGTGTATTAGAGACACCGAGTTTGAGACAGTGTATTAGAGACACCGTGTTTGAGACAGTGTATTAGAGACACTGTCTGAGACAGTGTATTAGAGACACTGTGTGAGACAGTGTATTAGAGACACTGTCTGAGACAATGTATTAGAGACACTGTGTGAGACAACGTATTAGAGACACTGTGTGAGACAGCGTATTAGAGACACTGTGTGAGACAGCGTATTAGAGACACTGTGTGTGAGAGACAGTGTATTAGAGACACTGTATGTGTGAGACAGTGCATTAGAGACACCGTGTGTGAGACAGTGTATTAGAGACACGGTGTTTCAGACACTGTATTAGAGACACCATGTGAGAGACAGTGTATTAGACACTGTGTGAGAGACAGTGTATTAGAGACACCATGTGTGAGACAGTGCATTAGAGACACCGTGTGTGAGACAGTGTATTAGAGACACCGTGTTTGAGACAGTGTATTAGAGACACTGTGTGTGAGACAGTGCATTAGAGACACTGTGTGTGAGACAGTGTATTAGAGACACTGTGTGTGAGACAGTGCATTAGAGACACTGTGTGAGAAAGTGTATTAGAGACACTGTGTTTGAGACAGTGTATTAGAGACACTGTGTGAGACAGCGTATTAGAGACACTGTGTGAGAGAGATAGTGTATTAAAGACACTGTGTGTGAGAGATAGTGTATTAGAGACACTGTGTGTGAGAGACAGTGTATTAGAGACACTCTGTGTGTGAGACAGTGTATTAGAGACACCGAGTTTGAGACAGTGTATCAGAGACACTGTGTGTGAGAGATAGTGTATTAGAGACACTGTGTGTGTGAGACAGTGTATTAGAGACACTGTGTGTGAGACAGTGCATTAGAGACAGTGTGTGTGACACAGTGTATCAGAGACACTGTGTGTGAGAGATAGTGTATTAGAGACACTGTGTGTGAGAGACAGTGTATTAGAGACACTGTGTGTGAGACAGTGCATTAGAGACACTATGTGTGAGACAGTGCATGAGAGACACTGTGTGTACAATAGTGTATTAGAGACACTGTGTGATAGACAGTGTATTAGAGACACTGTGAGAGACAGTGCATTAGAGACACTCTGTGAGAGACAGTGTATTAGCGACACTGTGTGTGAGACAGTGTATTAGAGACACTGTGTGTGAGAAAGTGCATTAGAGACAGTGTGTGAGACAGTGTATTAGAGACACTGTGTGTGAGACAGTGCATTAGAGACACTGTGTGTGAGACAGTGCATTAGAGACACCGTGTGTGGGACAGTGCATTACAGACACCGTGTGTGAGACAGTGTATTAGAGACACCGTGTGAGAGACAGTGTATTAGAGACACCGTGTGAGTGAGACAGTGTATTAGAGACACTGTGTGTGAGACAGCGTATTAGAGACACTGTGAGACAGCGTATTAGAGACACTGTGTGAGACAGCGTATTAGAGACACTGTGTGAGAGAGTGTATTAGCGACACTGTGTGTGAGACAGTGTATTAGAGATACTGTGTGTGAGAAAGTGTAATAGAGACAGTGTGCGAGACAGTGTATCAGAGACACTGTGTGTGAGACAGTGCATTAGAGACACCGTGTGTGAGACAGTGTATTACAGACACTGTGTGAGGCAGTGCATTAGAGACACTGTGTGTGACACAGTGTATTAGAGACACTCTGTGTGAGACAGTGTATTAGAGACTGTGTGTGAGACAGCGTATTAGAGACACTGTGTGAGACAGCATATTAGAGACACTGTGAGAGACAGTGTATTAGAGACACTGTGTGTGAGAGACAGTGTATTAGAGACACTGTGTGTGTGAGACAGTGTATTAGAGACACTGTGTGTGAGACAGTGCATTAGAGACAGTGTGTGTGATACAGGGTATTAGAGACACTGTGTGTGAGAGATAGTGTATTAGAGACACTGCCTGTGAGAGACAGTGTATTAGAGACGCTGTGTGTGAGAAAGTGTATTAGAGACAGTGTGTGACAGTGTATTAGAGACACCGTGTGAGAGAGTGTGTATTAGAGACACCATGTGTGAGACAGTGCATTAGAGACACAGTGTGTGAGACAGTGTATTAGAGACACCGTGTTTGAGACAGTGTATTAGAGACACTGTGTGTGAGACAGTGCATTAGAG
The DNA here is from genome assembly GCF_030028105.1 of Mobula birostris. Lineage (NCBI taxonomy): Eukaryota > Metazoa > Chordata > Chondrichthyes > Myliobatiformes > Myliobatidae > Mobula > Mobula birostris. Next base: position 10,691 of record NW_027274386.1, read on the forward strand.
ACACTGTCTGTTAGGACAGTGTATTAGAGACACTGTGTGTGATACAGTGCATTAGAGACACTGTGTGTGAGACAGTGCATTAGAGACACAGTGTGTGAAACAGTGTATTAGAGACAATGTGAGAGACAGTGTATTAGAGACACTGTGAGAGACAGTGTATTAGAGACACTGTGTGTGAGACAGTGTATTAGAGACACTGTGTGTGAGACAGTGTATTAGAGACAGTGTTTGAGACAGTGTATTAGAGACACCGTGTGTGAGACAGTGTATTAGAGACACTGTGTGAGTGAGACAGTGTATTAGAATCACTCTGTGTGAGACAGTGTATTAGAGACACTGTGTGAGACAGTGTATTAGAGACACTGTGTGTGAGACAGCGTATTAGAGACACTGTGTGAGACAGCGTATTAGAGACACTGTGTGTGAGATAGTGTATAAAAGATACTGTGTGTGATAGACAGTGTATTAGAGACACTGTGTGTGAGAGACAGTGTATTAGAGACACTGTATGTGAGAGAGTGCATTAGAGACACTGTGTGTGAGACAGTGCATTAGAGACACTGTGTGTGACACAGTTTATTAGAGACACTCTGTGTGAGACAGTGTATTAGAGACTGTGTGTGAGACACCATATCAGAGACACTGTGTGAGACAGCGTATTAGAGACACTAGTGTGAGACAGCGTATTGGAGACACTGTGTGAGACAGCGTATTAGAGACATTGTGTGTACAACAGTGTATTAGAGACACTGTGTGTGAGACAGTGTATTAGAGACACTGTGAGAGACAGTGTATTAGAGACACTGTGTGAGAGACAGTGTATTAGAGTCAATGTGTGTGAGACAGTGTATTAGAGACACTATGTGTGAGACAGTGTATTAGAGACACCGTGTGAGAGACAGTGTATTAGACACTGTATGAGAGAGCGTATTAGACACACTGTATGAGACAGCGTATTAGAGACACTGTGTGAGACAGCGTATTAGAGACACTGTGTGTGAGAAAGTGTATTAGAGACAGTGTGTGAGACAGTGTATTAGAGATACTGTGTGTGAGACAGTGTATTAGAGACACTATGTGTGAGACAGCGTATTAGAGACACTGTGTGAGACAGCATATTAGAGACACTGTGTGTGAGAGATAGTGCATTAGAGACCCGTGTGTGAGACAGTGTATTAGAGACACCGTGTGAGAGAGTGTGTATTAGAGACACCGTATGTGAGACAGTGTATTAGAGACACCGTGTTTGAGACAGTGTATTAGAGACACCGTGTGAGAGACAGTGTATTAGAGACACCGTGTGTGACAGTGTATTAGAGACACCGTGTTTGAGACACTGTATTAGAGACACCGTGTTTGAGACAGTGTAGCAGAGACACCGTGTGTGAGAGAGTGTATTAGAGACACTGTCTGAGACAGTGTATTAGAGACACTGTGTGAGACAACGTATTAGAGACACTGTGTGAGACAGCGTATTAGAGACACTGTGTGAGACAGCGTATTAGAGACACTGTGTGAGTGAGACAGTGTATTAGAGACACTGTGTGTGAGACAGTGCATTAGAGACACTGTGTGTGACACAGTGTATAACAGACACTGTGTGTGAGAGATAGTGTATTAGAGACACTGTGTGTGAGAGATAGTGTATTAGAGACACTGTGTGAGTGAGACAGTGTATTAGAGACACTGTGTGAGTGAGACAGTGTATTAGAGACACTGTGTGTGAGACAGTGTATTAGAGACACTGTGTGAGAAACTGTATTAGAGACACTGTGTGTGAGACACTGTATTAGAGACACTGTGTGAGACAGCGTATCAGAGACACTGTGTGTGAGAGATAGTGTATTAGAGACACTGTGTGTGAGAGACAGTGTATTAGAGACACTCTGTGTGTGAGACAGTGTATTAGAGACACTGTGTGAGACAGTGTATTAGAGACACTGTGTGTGAGACAGCGTATTAGAGACACTGTGTGAGACAGCGTATTACAGACACTGTGTGTGAGATAGTGTATAAAAGATACTGTGTGTGATAGACAGTGTATTAGAGACACTGTGTGTGAGAGACAGTGTATTAGAGACACTGTATGTGAGAGAGTGCATTAGAGACACTGTGTGTGAGACAGTGCATTAGAGACACTGTGTGTGACACAGTTTATTAGAGACACTCTGTGTGAGACAGTGTATTAGAGACTGTGTGTGAGACACCATATCAGAGACACTGTGTGAGACAGCGTATTAGAGACACTGTGTGTGAGACGGTGTATTAGAGACACCGTCTGAGAGACAGTGTATTAGACACTGTGTGAGAGACAGTGTATTAGAGACACCGTGTGTGAGACAGTGTATTAGAGACACCGTGTGAGAGACAGTGTATTAGAGACACTGTGTGAGTGACACAGTGTATTAGAGACACTGTGTGAGACAGCGTATTAGAGACACTGTGTGTACAACAGTGTATTAGAGATACTGTGTGTGAGACAGTGTATTAGAGACACTGTGAGAGACAGTGTATTAGAGACACTGTGTGTGAGAAAGTGTATTAGAAACAGTGTGTGAGACAGTGTATTAGAGACACTGTGTGTGAGACAGTGTATTAGAGACACCGTGTGAGTGAGACTGTGTATTAGAGACACTATGTGTGAGACAGCGTATTAGAGACACTGTGTGAGACAGCGTATTAGAGACACAGTGTGTGAGAGACAGTGTATTAGAGACACTGTGTGTGAGAGACAGTGTATTAGAGACACTGCGTGTGTGAGACTGTGTATTAGAGACACCGTGTGAGAGACAGTGTATTAGAGACACCGTGTGAGTGAGACAGTGTATTACAGACACGGTGTTTCAGACACTGTATTAGAGACACCGTGTTTGAGACAGTGTATTAGAGACACCATGTGAGAGACAGTGTATTAGACACTGTGTGAGAGACAGTGTATTAGAGACACCATGTGTGAGACAGTGCATTAGAGACACCGTGTGTGAGACAGTGTATTAGAGACACCGTGTTTGAGACAGTGTATTAGAGACACTGTGTGTGAGACAGTGCATTAGAGACACTGTGTGTGAGACAGTGTATTAGAGACTCTGTGTGTGAGACAGTGCATTAGAGACACTGTGTGTGAGACAGTGCATTAGAGACACTGTGTGTGAAACAGTGTATTAGAGACAATGTGAGAGACAGTGTACTAGAGACACTGTATGTGTGAGACAGTGCATTAGAGACACTGTGTGTGAGACAGTGCATTAGAGACACTGTGTGTGACACAGTGTATTAGAGACACTCTGTGTGAGACAGTGTATTAGAGACTGTGTGTGAGACAGCGTATCAGAGACACTGTGTGAGACAGCGTATTAGAGACACTGTGTGAGACAGCGTATTAGAGACACTGTGTGTACAACAGTGTATTAGAGACACTGTGTGTGAGACAGTGTATTAGAGACTCTGTGAGAGACAGTGTATTAGAGACACTGTGAGAGACAGTGTATTAGAGACACTGTGTGAGAGACAGTGTATTAGAGACACTGTGTGTGAGAGACAGTGTATTAGAGACACTATGTGTGAGAGTGCATTAGAGACACTGTGTGTGAGACAGTGCATTAGAGACACTGTGTGTGACACAGTGTATTAGAGACACTGTGTGTGAGACAGTGCATTAGAGACACTGTGTTTGACACAGTGTATTAGAGACACTCTGTGTGAGACAGTGTATTAGAGACTGTGTGTGAGACAGCGTATCAGAGACACTGTGTGAGACAGCGTATTAGAGACACTGTGTGAGACAGCGTATTAGAGACATTGTGTGTACAACAGTGTATTAGAGACACTGTGTGTGAGATAGTGTATTAGAGAAACTGTGTGTGAGGAAGTGTATTAGAGACAGTGTGTGAGACAGTGTATTAGAGACACTGTGTGTGAGACAGAGTATTAGAGACACCGTGTGAGTGAGACAGTGTATTAGAGATACTATGTGTGTGACAGCGTATTAGAGACACTGTGTGAGACAGCGTATTAGAGACACTGTGTGACACAGCGTATTAGAGACACTGTGTGTGAGAGATAGTGTATTAAAGACACTGTGTGTGAGACAGTGCATTAGAGACAGTGTGTGTGACACAGTGCATTAGAGATACTGTGTGAGACAGTGTATTAGACACACTGTGTGAGAGATAGTGTATTAGAGGACACTGTGCGTGTGAGACAGTGTATTAGAGACACTGTGTGTGAGACAGTATATTAGAGACACTGTGTGAGACAGTGTATTAGAGACACTGTGTGTGAGAGACAGTGTATTAGAGACACTACGTTTGAGACAGTGTATTAGAGACACGGTGTGTGAGACAGTGTATTAGAGACACTGTGTGTGAGACGGTGTATTAGAGACACTGTGTGTGAGACGGTGTATTAGAGACTGTTTGTGAGATAGTGCATTAGAGACACTGTGTGTGAGACGGTGTATTAGAGACACTGTGTGAGAGACGGTGTATTAGACACTGTGTGAGAGACAGTTTATTAGAGACACCGTGTGAGAGACAGTGTATTAGACACTGTGTGAGTGAGATAGTGTATCAGAGACTCTGTGTGTGAGACAGTGTATTAGAGACACTGTGTGAGAAAGTGTATTAGAGACACTTTGTGTGAGACAGTGTATTAGAGACACCATGTGTGAGACAGTGTATTAGAGACACCGTGTGAGAGACAGTGTATTAGAGACACTGTGTGAGAAAGTGTATTTGAGACACTGTGTGTGAGACAGTGTATTAGAGACACTGTGTGAGACAGCGTATTAGAGACACTGTGTGTGAGAGATAGTGTATTAAAGACACTGTGAGTGAGAGATAGTGTATTAGAGACACTGTGTGTGAGAGACAATGCAGTAGAGACACTCTGTGTGTGAGACAGTGTATTAGAGACACCGAGTTTGAGACAGTGTATTAGAGGACACCGTGTTTGAGACAGTGCATTAGAGACCACCGTGTATGATACAGTGTAGTAGAGACACTGTGTGAGACAGTGTATTAGAGACACTGTGTGAGACAGTGTATTAGAGACACTGTGTGAGACAGCGTATTAGAGACACTGTGTGAGACAGCGTATTAGAGACACTGTGTGTGAGAGACAGTGTATTAGAGACACTGTATGTGTGAGACAGTGCATTAGAGACACTGTGTGAGACAGTGCATTAGAGACACTGTGTGTGACACAGTGTATTAGAGACACTCTGTGTGAGACAGTTTATTAGAGACTGTGTGTGAGACAGTGTATTAGAGACACTGTGTGAGAGACAGTGTATTAGAGACACTGTGTGTGAGACAGCGTATTAGAGACACTGTGTGAGACAGTGCATTAGAGACAGTGTGTGTGACAGTGTATTAGAGACACTGTGTGTGAGAGATAGTGTATTATAGACACTGTGTGTGAGAGATAGTGTATTAGAGACACTGTGTCTGAGAGACAGTGTATTACAGACACTGTGTGTGAGACAGTGTATTAGAGACACCGAGTTTGAGACAGTGTATTAGAGACACCGTGTTTGAGACAGTGTATTAGAGACACTGTCTGAGACAGTGTATTAGAGACACTGTGTGAGACAACGTATTAGAGACACTGTGTGAGACAGCGTATTAGAGACACTGTGTGAGACAGCGTATTAGAGACACTCTGTGTGAGAGATAGTGTAGAAAAGACACTGTGTGTGATAGTGTATTAGAGACACTGTGTGTGAGAGACAGTGTATTAGAGACACTGTGTGTGAGAGACAGTGTATTAGAGACACTGTGTGAGACAGTGCATTAGAGACAGTGTGTGACAGTGTATTAGAGACACTGTGTGTGAGAGATAGTGTATTAGAGACACTGTGTGTGAGAGATAGAGTATTAGAGACACTGTGTCTGAGAGACAGTGTATTAGAGACACTGTGTGTGAGACAGTGTATTAGAGACACTGTCTGAGACAGTGTATTAGAGACACTGTGTGAGACAACGTATTAGAGACACTGTGTGAGACAGCGTATTAGAGACACTGTGTGAGACAGCGTATTAGAGACACTGTGTGAGTGAGACAGTGTATTAGAGACACTGTGTGTGAGACAGTGCATTAGAGACACTGTGTGTGACACAGTGTATAACAGACACTGTGTGTGAGAGGTAGTGTATTAGAGACACTGTGTGTGAGAGATAGTGTATTAGAGACACTGTGTGAGTGAGACAGTGTATTAGAGACACTGTGTGAGTGAGACAGTGTATTAGAGACACTGTGTGTGAGACAGTGTATTAGAGACACTGTGTGAGAAACTGTATTAGAGACACTGTGTGTGAGACACTGTATTAGAGACACTGTGTGAGACAGTGTATCAGAGACACTGTGTGTGAGAGATAGTGTATTAGAGACACTGTGTGTGAGAGACAGTGTATTAGAGACACTCTGTGTGTGAGACAGTGTATTAGAGACACTGTGTGAGACAGTGTATTAGAGACACTGTGTGTGAGACAGCGTATTAGAGACACTGTGTGAGACAGCGTATTAGAGACACTGTGTGTGAGATAGTGTATAAAAGATACTGTGTGTGATAGACAGTGTATTAGAGACACTGTGTGTGAGAGACAGTGTATTAGAGACACTGTATGTGAGAGAGTGCATTAGAGACACTGTGTGTGAGACAGTGCATTAGAGACACTGTGTGTGACACAGTTTATTAGAGACACTCTGTGTGAGACAGTGTATTAGAGACTGTGTGTGAGACACCATATCAGAGACACTGTGTGAGACAGCGTATTAGAGACACTGTGTGAGACAGCCTATCAGAGACACTGTGTGTGAGAGATAGTGTATTAGAGACACTGTGTGAGAGATAGTGTATTAGAGACACTGTGTGTGAGAGACAGTGTATTAGAGACACTGTGTGTGAGACAGTGTATTAGAGACACTGTGTGAGACAGTGTATTAGAGACACTGTGTGTGAGAGACAGTGTATTAGAGACACTGCGTTTGAGACAGTGTATTAGAGACACGGTGTGTGAGACAGTGTATTAGAGACACTGTGTGTGAGACGGTGTATTAGAGACACTGTGTGTGAGACGGTGTATTAGAGACACCGTCTGAGAGACAGTGAATTAGACACTGTGTGAGAGACAGTGTATTAGAGACACCGTGTGTGAGACAGTGTATTAGAGACACCGTGTGAGAGACAGTGTATTAGAGACACTGTGTGTGACACAGTGTATTACAGACACTGTGTGTGAGAGATAGTGTATTAGAGACACTGTGTGTGAGAGATAGTGTAGTAGAGACACTGTGTGTGAGACAGTGTATTAGAGACACTGTGTGTGAGACAGTGTATTAGAGACACTGTGTGAGACAGTGTATTAGAGACACGGTGTGTGAGAGACAGTGTATTAGAGACACTGCGTTTGAGACGGTGTATTAGAGACACTGTGTGTGAGACGGTGTATTAGAGACACCGTCTGAGAGACAGTGTATTAGACACTGTGTGAGAGACAGTGTATTAGAGACACCGTGTGTGAGACAGTGTATTAGAGACACCGTGTGAGAGACAGTGTATTAGAGACACTGTGTGAGTGACACAGTGTATTAGAGACACTGTGTGTGAGACAGTGTATTAGAGACACTGTGTGAGACAGCGTATTAGAGACACTGTGTGTACAACAGTGTATTAGAGATACTGTGTGTGAGACAGTGTATTAGAGACACTGTGAGAGACAGTGTATTAGAGACACTGTGTGTGAGAAAGTGTATTAGAAACAGTGTGTGAGACAGTGTATTCGAGACACTGTGTGTGAGACAGTGTATTAGAGACACCGTGTGAGTGAGACTGTGTGTTAGAGACACTATGTGTGAGACAGCGTATTAGAGACACTGTGTGAGACAGCGTATTAGAGACACTGTGTGTGAGAGACAGTGTATTAGAGACACTGTGTGTGAGAGACAGTGTATTAGAGACACTGCGTGTGTGAGACTGTGTATTAGAGACACCGTGTGAGAGACAGTGTATTAGAGACACCGTGTGAGTGAGACAGTGTATTACAGACACGGTGTTTCAGACACTGTATTAGAGACACCGTGTTTGAGACAGTGTATTAGAGACACCATGTGAGAGACAGTGTATTAGACACTGTGTGAGAGACAGTGTATTAGAGACACCATGTGTGAGACAGTGCATTAGAGACACCGTGTGTGAGACAGTGTATTAGAGACACCGTGTTTGAGACAGTGTATTAGAGACACTGTGTGTGAGACAGTGCATTAGAGACACTGTGTGTGAGACAGTGTATTAGAGACACTGTGTGTGAGACAGTGCATTAGAGACACTGTGTGTGAGACAGTGCATTAGAGACACTGTGTGTGAAACAGTGTATTAGAGACAATGTGAGAGACAGTGTATTAGAGACACTGTATGTGTGAGACAGTGCATTAGAGACACTGTGTGTGAGACAGTGCATTAGAGACACTGTGTGTGACACAGTATATTAGAGACACTCTGTGTGAGACAGTGTATTAGAGACTGTGTGTGAGACAGCGTATCAGAGACACTGTGTGAGACAGCGTATTAGAGACACTGTGTGAGACAGCGTATTAGAGACACTGTGTGTACAACAGTGTATTAGAGACACTGTGTGTGAGACAGTGTATTAGAGACTCTGTGAGAGACAGTGTATTAGAGACACTGTGAGAGACAGTGTATTAGAGACACTGTGTGAGAGACAGTGTATTAGAGACACTGTGTGTGAGAGACAGTGCATTAGAGACACTATGTGTGAGAGTGCATTAGAGACACTGTGTGTGAGACAGTGCATTAGAGACACTGTGTGTGACACAGTGTATTAGAGACACTGTGTGTGAGACAGTGCATTAGAGACACTGTGTGTGACACAGTGTATTAGAGACACTCTTTGTGAGACAGTGTATTAGAGACTGTGTGTGAGACAGCGTATCAGAGACACTGTGTGAGACAGCGTATTAGAGACACTGTGTGAGACAGCGTATTAGAGACATTGTGTGTGAGATAGTGTATTAGAGAAACTGTGTGTGAGAAAGTGTATTAGAGACAGTGTGTGAGACAGTGTATTAGAGACACTGTGTGTGAGACAGTGTATTAGAGACACCGTGTGAGTGAGACAGTGTATTAGAGATACTATGTGTGTGACAGCGTATTAGAGACACTGTGTGAGACAGCGTATTAGAGACACTGTGTGAGACAGCGTATTAGAGACACTGTGTGTGAGAGATAGTGTATTAAAGACACTGTGTGTGAGACAGTGCATTAGAGACAGTGTGTGTGACACAGTGCATTAGAGATACTGTGTGAGACAGTGTATTAGACACACTGTGTGAGAGATAGTGTATTAGAGACACTGTGTGTGAGAGACAGTGTATTAGAGACACTGTGTGTGAGACAGTATATTAGAGACACTGTGTGAGACAGTGTATTAGAGACACTGTGTGTGAGAGACAGTGTATTAGAGACACTACGTTTGAGACAGTGTATTAGAGACACGGTGTGTGAGACAGTGTATTAGAGACACTGTGTGTGAGACGGTGTATTAGAGACACTGTGTGTGAGACGGTGTATTAGAGACTGTTTGTGAGATAGTGCATTAGAGACACTGTGTGTGAGACGGTGTATTAGAGACACCGTGTGAGAGACGGTGTATTAGACACTGTGTGAGAGACAGTGTATTAGAGACACCGTGTGAGAGACAGTGTATTAGACACTGTGTGAGTGAGATAGTGTATCAGAGACTCTGTGTGTGAGACAGTGTATTAGAGACACTGTGTGAGAAAGTGTATTAGAGACACTTTGTGTGAGACAGTGTATTAGAGACACCGTGTGTGAGACAGTGTATTAGAGACACCGTGTGAGAGACAGTGTATTAGAGACACTGTGTGAGAAAGTGTATTAGAGACACTGTGTGTGAGACAGTGTATTAGAGACACTGTGTGAGACAGCGTATTAGAGACACTGTGTGTGAGAGATAGTGTATTAAAGACACTGTGAGTGAGAGATAGTGTATTAGAGACACTGTGTGTGAGAGGCAGTGCAGTAGAGACACTCTGTGTGTGAGACAGTGTATTAGAGACACCGAGTTTGAGACAGTGTATTAGAGACACCGTGTTTGAGACAGTGCATTAGAGACACCGTGTATGATACAGTGTAGTAGAGACACTGTGTGAGACAGTGTATTAGAGACACTGTGTGAGACAGCCTATTAGAGACACTGTGTGAGACAGCGTATTAGAGACACTGTGTGTGAGAGACAGTGTATTAGAGACACTGTATGTGTGAGACAGTGCATTAGAGACACTGTGTGAGACAGTGCATTAGAGACACTGTGTGTGACACAGTGTATTAGAGACACTCTGTGTGAGACAGTTTATTAGAGACTGTGTGTGAGACAGTGTATTAGAGACACTGTGTGAGAGACAGTGTATTAGAGACACTGTGTGTGAGACAGCGTATTAGAGACACTGTGTGAGACAGTGCATTAGAGACAGTGTGTGTGACAGTGTATTAGAGACACTGTGTGTGAGAGATACTGTATTAGAGACACTGTGTCTGAGAGACAGTGTATTACAGACACTGTGTGTGAGACAGTGTATTAGAGACACCGAGTTTGAGACAGTGTATTAGAGACACCGTGTTTGAGACAGTTTATTAGAGACACTGTCTGAGACAGTGTATTAGAGACACTGTGTGAGACAGTGTATTAGAGACACTGTCTGAGACAATGTATTAGAGACACTGTGTGAGACAACGTATTAGAGACACTGTGTGAGACAGCGTATTAGAGACACTGTGTGAGACAGCGTATTAGAGACACTGTGTGTGAGAGACAGTGTATTAGAGACACTGTATGTGTGAGACAGTGCATTAGAGACACCGTGTGTGAGACAGTGTATTAGAGACACGGTGTTTCAGACACTGTATTAGAGACACCATGTGAGAGACAGTGTATTAGACACTGTGTGAGAGACAGTGTATTAGAGACACCATGTGTGAGACAGTGCATTAGAGACACCGTGTGTGAGACAGTGTATTAGAGACACCGTGTTTGAGACAGTGTATTAGAGACACTGTGTGTGAGACAGTGCATTAGAGACACTGTGTGTGAGACAGTGTATTAGAGACACTGTGTGTGAGACAGTGCATTAGAGACACTGTGTGAGAAAGTGTATTAGAGACACTGTGTTTGAGACAGTGTATTAGAGACACTGTGTGAGACAGCGTATTAGAGACACTGTGTGAGAGAGATAGTGTATTAAAGACACTGTGTGTGAGAGATAGTGTATTAGAGACACTGTGTGTGAGAGACAGTGTATTAGAGACACTCTGTGTGTGAGACAGTGTATTAGAGACACCGAGTTTGAGACAGTGTATCAGAGACACTGTGTGTGAGAGATAGTGTATTAGAGACACTGTGTGTGTGAGACAGTGTATTAGAGACACTGTGTGTGAGACAGTGCATTAGAGACAGTGTGTGTGACACAGTGTATCAGAGACACTGTGTGTGAGAGATAGTGTATTAGAGACACTGTGTGTGAGAGACAGTGTATTAGAGACACTGTGTGTGAGACAGTGCATTAGAGACACTATGTGTGAGACAGTGCATGAGAGACACTGTGTGTACAATAGTGTATTAGAGACACTGTGTGATAGACAGTGTATTAGAGACACTGTGAGAGACAGTGCATTAGAGACACTCTGTGAGAGACAGTGTATTAGCGACACTGTGTGTGAGACAGTGTATTAGAGACACTGTGTGTGAGAAAGTGCATTAGAGACAGTGTGTGAGACAGTGTATTAGAGACACTGTGTGTGAGACAGTGCATTAGAGACACTGTGTGTGAGACAGTGCATTAGAGACACCGTGTGTGGGACAGTGCATTACAGACACCGTGTGTGAGACAGTGTATTAGAGACACCGTGTGAGAGACAGTGTATTAGAGACACCGTGTGAGTGAGACAGTGTATTAGAGACACTGTGTGTGAGACAGCGTATTAGAGACACTGTGAGACAGCGTATTAGAGACACTGTGTGAGACAGCGTATTAGAGACACTGTGTGAGAGAGTGTATTAGCGACACTGTGTGTGAGACAGTGTATTAGAGATACTGTGTGTGAGAAAGTGTAATAGAGACAGTGTGTGAGACAGTGTATCAGAGACACTGTGTGTGAGACAGTGCATTAGAGACACCGTGTGTGAGACAGTGTATTACAGACACTGTGTGAGGCAGTGCATTAGAGACACTGTGTGTGACACAGTGTATTAGAGACACTCTGTGTGAGACAGTGTATTAGAGACTGTGTGTGAGACAGCGTATTAGAGACACTGTGTGAGACAGCATATTAGAGACACTGTGAGAGACAGTGTATTAGAGACACTGTGTGTGAGAGACAGTGTATTAGAGACACTGTGTGTGTGAGACAGTGTATTAGAGACACTGTGTGTGAGACAGTGCATTAGAGACAGTGTGTGTGATACAGGGTATTAGAGACACTGTGTGTGAGAGATAGTGTATTAGAGACACTGCCTGTGAGAGACAGTGTATTAGAGACGCTGTGTGTGAGAAAGTGTATTAGAGACAGTGTGTGACAGTGTATTAGAGACACCGTGTGAGAGAGTGTGTATTAGAGACACCATGTGTGAGACAGTGCATTAGAGACACAGTGTGTGAGACAGTGTATTAGAGACACCGTGTTTGAGACAGTGTATTAGAGACACTGTGTGTGAGACAGTGCATTAGAGACACTGTCTGTTAGGACAGTGTATTAGAGACACTGTGTGTGAGACAGTGCATTAGAGACACTGTGTGTGAGACAGTGCATTAGAGACACAGTGTGTGAAACAGTGTATTAGAGACAATGTGAGAGACAGTTTATTAGAGACACTGTGAGAGACAGTGTATTAGAGACACTGTGTGTGAGACAGTGTATTAGAGACACTGTGTGTGAGACAGTGTATTAGAGACAGTGTTTGAGACAGTGTATTAGAGACACCGTGTGTGAGACAGTGTATTAGAGACACTGTGTGAGTGAGACAGTGTATTAGAATCACTCTGTGTGAGACAGTGTATTAGAGACACTGTGTGAGACAGTGTATTAGAGACACTGTGTGTGAGACAGCGTATTAGAGACACTGTGTGAGACAGCGTATTAGAGACACTGTGTGTGAGATAGTGTATAAAAGATACTGTGTGTGATAGACAGTGTATTAGAGACACTGTGTGTGAGAGACAGTGTATTAGAGACACTGTATGTGAGAGAGTGCATTAGAGACACTGTGTGTGAGACAGTGCATTAGAGACACTGTGTGTGACACAGTTTATTAGAGACACTCTGTGTGAGACAGTGTATTAGAGACTGTGTGTGAGACACCATATCAGAGACACTGTGTGAGACAGCGTATTAGAGACACTAGTGTGAGACAGCGTATTGGAGACACTGTGTGAGACAGCGTATTAGAGACATTGTGTGTACAACAGTGTATTAGAGACACTGTGTGTGAGACAGTGTATTAGAGACACTGTGAGAGACAGTGTATTAGAGACACTGTGTGAGAGACAGTGTATTAGAGTCAATGTGTGTGAGACAGTGTATTAGAGACACTATGTGTGAGACAGTGTATTAGAGACACCGTGTGAGAGACAGTGTATTAGACACTGTATGAGAGAGCGTATTAGACACACTGTATGAGACAGCGTATTAGAGACACTGTGTGAGACAGCGTATTAGAGACACTGTGTGTGAGAAAGTGTATTAGAGACAGTGTGTGAGACAGTGTATTAGAGATACTGTGTGTGAGACAGTGTATTAGAGACACTATGTGTGAGACAGCGTATTAGAGACACTGTGTGAGACAGCATATTAGAGACACTGTGTGTGAGAGATAGTGCATTAGAGACCCGTGTGTGAGACAGTGTATTAGAGACACCGTGTGAGAGAGTGTGTATTAGAGACACCGTATGTGAGACAGTGTATTAGAGACACCGTGTTTGAGACAGTGTATTAGAGACACCGTGTGAGAGACAGTGTATTAGAGACACCGTGTGTGACAGTGTATTAGAGACACCGTGTTTGAGACACTGTATTAGAGACACCGTGTTTGAGACGGTGTAGCAGAGACACCGTGTGAGAGAGTGTATTAGAGACACTGTCTGAGACAGTGTATTAGAGACACTGTGTGAGACAACGTATTAGAGACACTGTGTGAGACAGCGTATTAGAGACACTGTGTGAGACAGCGTATTAGAGACACTGTGTGAGTGAGACAGTGTATTAGAGACACTGTGTGTGAGACAGTGCATTAGAGACACTGTGTGTGACACAGTGTATAACAGACACTGTGTGTGAGAGATAGTGTATTAGAGACACTGTGTGTGAGAGATAGTGTATTAGAGACACTGTGTGAGTGAGACAGTGTATTAGAGACACTGTGTGAGTGAGACAGTGTATTAGAGACACTGTGTGTGAGACAGTGTATTAGAGACACTGTGTGAGAAACTGTATTAGAGACACTGTGTGTGAGACACTGTATTAGAGACACTGTGTGAGACAGCGTATCAGAGACACTGTGTGTGAGAGATAGTGTATTAGAGACACTGTGTGTGAGAGACAGTGTATTAGAGACACTCTGTGTGTGAGACAGTGTATTAGAGACACTGTGTGAGACAGTGTATTAGAGACACTGTGTGTGAGACAGCGTATTAGAGACACTGTGTGAGACAGCGTATTACAGACACTGTGTGTGAGATAGTGTATAAAAGATACTGTGTGTGATAGACAGTGTATTAGAGACACTGTGTGTGAGAGACAGTGTATTAGAGACACTGTATGTGAGAGAGTGCATTAGAGACACTGTGTGTGAGACAGTGCATTAGAGACACTGTGTGTGACACAGTTTATTAGAGACACTCTGTGTGAGACAGTGTATTAGAGACTGTGTGTGAGACACCATATCAGAGACACTGTGTGAGACAGCGTATTAGAGACACTGTCTGTGAGACGGTGTATTAGAGACACCGTCTGAGAGACAGTGTATTAGACACTGTGTGAGAGACAGTGTATTAGAGACACCGTGTGTGAGACAGTGTATTAGAGACACCGTGTGAGAGACAGTGTATTAGAGACACTGTGTGAGTGACACAGTGTATTAGAGACACTGTGTGAGACAGCGTATTAGAGACACTGTGTGTACAACAGTGTATTAGAGATACTGTGTGTGAGACAGTGTATTAGAGACACTGTGAGAGACAGTGTATTAGAGACACTGTGTGTGAGAAAGTGTATTAGAAACAGTGTGTGAGACAGTGTATTAGAGACACTGTGTGTGAGACAGTGTATTAGAGACACCGTGTGAGTGAGACTGTGTATTAGAGACACTATGTGTGAGACAGCGTATTAGAGACACTGTGTGAGACAGCGTATTAGAGACACAGTGTGTGAGAGACAGTGTATTAGAGACACTGTGTGTGAGAGACAGTGTATTAGAGACACTGCGTGTGTGAGACTGTGTATTAGAGACACCGTGTGAGAGACAGTGTATTAGAGACACCGTGTGAGTGAGACAGTGTATTACAGACACGGTGTTTCAGACACTGTATTAGAGACACCGTGTTTGAGACAGTGTATTAGAGACACCATGTGAGAGACAGTGTATTAGACACTGTGTGAGAGACAGTGTATTAGAGACACCATGTGTGAGACAGTGCATTAGAGACACCGTGTGTGAGACAGTGTATTAGAGACACCGTGTTTGAGACAGTGTATTAGAGACACTGTGTGTGAGACAGTGCATTAGAGACACTGTGTGTGAGACAGTGTATTAGAGACTCTGTGTGTGAGACAGTGCATTAGAGACACTGTGTGTGAGACAGTGCATTAGAGACACTGTGTGTGAAACAGTGTATTAGAGACAATGTGAGAGACAGTGTACTAGAGACACTGTATGTGTGAGACAGTGCATTAGAGACACTGTGTGTGAGACAGTGCATTAGAGACACTGTGTGTGACACAGTGTATTAGAGACACTCTGTGTGAGACAGTGTATTAGAGACTGTGTGTGAGACAGCGTATCAGAGACACTGTGTGAGACAGCGTATTAGAGACACTGTGTGAGACAGCGTATTAGAGACACTGTGTGTACAACAGTGTATTAGAGACACTGTGTGTGAGACAGTGTATTAGAGACTCTGTGAGAGACAGTGTATTAGAGACACTGTGAGAGACAGTGTATTAGAGACACTGTGTGAGAGACAGTGTATTAGAGACACTGTGTGTGAGAGACAGTGTATTAGAGACACTATGTGTGAGAGTGCATTAGAGACACTGTGTGTGAGACAGTGCATTAGAGACACTGTGTGTGACACAGTGTATTAGAGACACTGTGTGTGAGACAGTGCATTAGAGACACTGTGTTTGACACAGTGTATTAGAGACACTCTGTGTGAGACAGTGTATTAGAGACTGTGTGTGAGACAGCGTATCAGAGACACTGTGTGAGACAGCGTATTAGAGACACTGTGTGAGACAGCGTATTAGAGACATTGTGTGTACAACAGTGTATTAGAGACACTGTGTGTGAGATAGTGTATTAGAGAAACTGTGTGTGAGGAAGTGTATTAGAGACAGTGTGTGAGACAGTGTATTAGAGACACTGTGTGTGAGACAGAGTATTAGAGACACCGTGTGAGTGAGACAGTGTATTAGAGATACTATGTGTGTGACAGCGTATTAGAGACACTGTGTGAGACAGCGTATTAGAGACACTGTGTGACACAGCGTATTAGAGACACTGTGTGTGAGAGATAGTGTATTAAAGACACTGTGTGTGAGACAGTGCATTAGAGACAGTGTGTGTGACACAGTGCATTAGAGATACTGTGTGAGACAGTGTATTAGACACACTGTGTGAGAGATAGTGTATTAGAGACACTGTGCGTGTGAGACAGTGTATTAGAGACACTGTGTGTGAGACAGTATATTAGAGACACTGTGTGAGACAGTGTATTAGAGACACTGTGTGTGAGAGACAGTGTATTAGAGACACTACGTTTGAGACAGTGTATTAGAGACACGGTGTGTGAGACAGTGTATTAGAGACACTGTGTGTGAGACGGTGTATTAGAGACACTGTGTGTGAGACGGTGTATTAGAGACTGTTTGTGAGATAGTGCATTAGAGACACTGTGTGTGAGACGGTGTATTAGAGACACTGTGTGAGAGACGGTGTATTAGACACTGTGTGAGAGACAGTTTATTAGAGACACCGTATGAGAGACAGTGTATTAGACACTGTGTGAGTGAGATAGTGTATCAGAGACTCTGTGTGTGAGACAGTGTATTAGAGACACTGTGTGAGAAAGTGTATTAGAGACACTTTGTGTGAGACAGTGTATTAGAGACACCATGTGTGAGACAGTGTATTAGAGACACCGTGTGAGAGACAGTGTATTAGAGACACTGTATGAGAAAGTGTATTTGAGACACTGTGTGTGAGACAGTGTATTAGAGACACTGTGTGAGACAGCGTATTAGAGACACTGTGTGTGAGAGATAGTGTATTAAAGACACTGTGAGTGAGAGATAGTGTATTAGAGACACTGTGTGTGAGAGACAATGCAGTAGAGACACTCTGTGTGTGAGACAGTGTATTAGAGACACCGAGTTTGAGACAGTGTATTAGAGACACCGTGTTTGAGACAGTGCATTAGAGACACCGTGTATGATACAGTGTAGTAGAGACACTGTGTGAGACAGTGTATTAGAGACACTGTGTGAGACAGTGTATTAGAGACACTGTGTGAGACAGCGTATTAGAGACACTGTGTGAGACAGCGTACTAGAGACACTGTGTGTGAGAGACAGTGTATTAGAGACACTGTATGTGTGAGACAGTGCATTAGAGACACTGTGTGAGACAGTGCATTAGAGACACTGTGTGTGACACAGTGTATTAGAGACACTCTGTGTGAGACAGTTTATTAGAGACTGTGTGTGAGACAGTGTATTAGAGACACTGTGTGAGAGACAGTGTATTAGAGACACTGTGTGTGAGACAGCGTATTAGAGACACTGTGTGAGACAGTGCATTAGAGACAGTGTGTGTGACAGTGTATTAGAGACACTGTGTGTGAGAGATAGTGTATTATAGACACTGTGTGTGAGAGATAGTGTATTAGAGACACTGTGTCTGAGAGACAGTGTATTACAGACACTGTGTGTGAGACAGTGTATTAGAGACACCGAGTTTGAGACAGTGTATTAGAGACACCGTGTTTGAGACAGTGTATTAGAGACACTGTCTGAGACAGTGTATTAGAGACACTGTGTGAGACAACGTATTAGAGACACTGTGTGAGACAGCGTATTAGAGACACTGTGTGAGACAGCGTATTAGAGACACTCTGTGTGAGAGATAGTGTAGAAAAGACACTGTGTGTGATAGTGTATTAGAGACACTGTGTGTGAGAGACAGTGTATTAGAGACACTGTGTGTGAGAGACAGTGTATTAGAGACACTGTGTGAGACAGTGCATTAGAGACAGTGTGTGACAGTGTATTAGAGACACTGTGTGTGAGAGATAGTGTATTAGAGACACTGTGTGTGAGAGATAGTGTATTAGAGACACTGTGTCTGAGAGACAGTGTATTAGAGACACTGTGTGTGAGACAGTGTATTAGAGACACTGTCTGAGACAGTGTATTAGAGACACTGTGTGAGACAACGTATTAGA
Organism: Mobula birostris; assembly: GCF_030028105.1. NCBI lineage: Eukaryota > Metazoa > Chordata > Chondrichthyes > Myliobatiformes > Myliobatidae > Mobula > Mobula birostris. Next base: position 29,441 of record NW_027274386.1, read on the forward strand.
GACACTGTGTGAGACAGCGTATTAGAGACACTGTGGGAGACAGCGTATTAGAGACACTGTGTGAGTGAGACAGTGTATTAGAGACACTGTGTGTGAGACAGTGCTTTAGAGACACTGTGTGTGACACAGTGTATAACAGACACTGTGTGTGAGAGGTAGTGTATTAGAGACACTGTGTGTGAGAGATAGTGTATTAGAGACACTGTGTGAGTGAGACAGTGTATTAGAGACACTGTGTGAGTGAGACAGTGTATTAGAGACACTGTGTGTGAGACAGTGTATTAGAGACACTGTGTGAGAAACTGTATTAGAGACACTGTGTGTGAGACACTGTATTAGAGACACTGTGTGAGACAGTGTATCAGAGACACTGTGTGTGAGAGATAGTGTATTAGAGACACTGTGTGTGAGAGACAGTGTATTAGAGACTCTCTGTGTGTGAGACAGTGTATTAGAGACACTGTGTGAGACAGTGTATTAGAGACACTGTGTGTGAGACAGCGTATTAGAGACACTGTGTGAGACAGCGTATTAGAGACACTGTGTGTGAGATAGTGTATAAAAGATACTGTGTGTGATAGACAGTGTATTAGAGACACTGTGTGTGAGAGACAGTGTATTAGAGACACTGTATGTGAGAGAGTGCATTAGAGACACTGTGTGTGAGACAGTGCATTAGAGACACTGTGTGTGACACAGTTTATTAGAGACACTCTGTGTGAGACAGTGTATTAGAGACTGTGTGTGAGACACCATATCAGAGACACTGTGTGAGACAGCGTATTAGAGACACTGTGTGAGACAGCCTATCAGAGACACTGTGTGTGAGAGATAGTGTATTAGAGACACTGTGTGAGAGATAGTGTATTAGAGACACTGTGTGTGAGAGACAGTGTATTAGAGACACTGTGTGTGAGACAGTGTATTAGAGACACTGTGTGAGACAGTGTATTAGAGACACTGTGTGTGAGAGACAGTGTATTAGAGACACTGCGTTTGAGACAGTGTATTAGAGACACGGTGTGTGAGACAGTGTATTAGAGACACTGTGTGTGAGACGGTGTATTAGAGACACTGTGTGTGAGACGGTGTATTAGAGACACCGTCTGAGAGACAGTGAATTAGACACTGTGTGAGAGACAGTGTATTAGAGACACCGTGTGTGAGACAATTAGAGACACTGTGTGAGAGACAGTGTATTAGAGACACTGTGTGAGTGACACAGTGTATTAGAGACACTGTGTGTGAGACAGTGTATCAGAGACACTGTGTGTGAGACAGTGTATTAGAGACACTCTGTGAGACAGTGTATTAGAGACACTGTGTGAGAGATAGTGTATTAGAGACACTGTGTGTGAGAGACAGTGTATTAGAGACACTATGTGTGAGACAGTGTATTAGAGACACTGTGTGAGACAGTGTATTAGAGACACTGCGTGTGAGAGACAGTGTATTAGAGACACTGCGTTTGAGACAGTGTATTAGAGACACGGTGTGTGAGACAGTGTATTAGAGGACACTGTGTGTGAGACGGTGTATTAGAGACACCGTCTGAGAGACAGTGTATTAGACACTGTGTGAGAGACAGTGTATTAGAGACACCGTGTGTGAGACAGTGTATTAGAGACACCGTGTGAGAGACAGTGTATTAGAGGACACTGTGTGAGTGACACAGTGTATTAGAGACACTGTGTGTGAGAGACAGTGTTTTAGAGACACTGTGTGAGAAAGTGTATTAGAGACACTGTGTGAGACAGTGTATTACAGACACCGTGTGTGAGACAGTGTATTAGAGACACCATCTTAGACAGCGTATTAGAGACACTGTGTGTGAGAGATAGTGTATTAAAGACACTGTGTGTGAGAGATAGTGTATTAGAGACACCGTGTGTGAGAGACAGTGTATTACAGACACGGTGTTTCAGACACTGTATTAGAGACACCGTGTTTGAGACAGTGTATTAGAGACACCATGTGAGAGACAGTGTATTAGACACTGTGTGAGAGACAGTGTATTAGAGACACTGTGTGAGTGAGACAGTGTATTAGAGACACTGTGTGTGAGACAGTGTATTAGAGACACTGTGTGAGAAACTGTATTAGAGACACTGTGTGTGAGACAGTGTATTAGAGACACTGTGTGAGACAGCGTATCAGAGACACAGTGTGTGAGAGATAGTGTATTAAAGACACTGTGTGTGAGAGATAGTGTATTAGAGACACTGTGTGTGAGAGACAGTGTATTAGAGACACTCTGTGTGTGAGACAGTGTATTACAGACACTGTGTGTGAGAGATAGTGTATTAGAGACATTCTGTGTGAGAGATAGTGTATTACAGACACTGTGTGTGAGAGACAGTGTATTAGAGACACTCTGTGTGTGAGACAGTGTATTAGAGACACTGTGTGAGACAGTGTATTAGAGACACTGTGTGTGAGACAGCGTATTAGAGACACTGTGTGAGACAGCGTATTAGAGACACTGTGTGTGAGATAGTGTATAAAAGATACTGTGTGTGATAGACAGTGTATTAGAGACACTGTGTGTGAGAGACAGTGTATTAGAGACACTGTATGTGAGAGAGTGCATTAGAGACACTGTGTGTGAGACAGTGCATTAGAGACACTGTGTGTGACACAGTTTATTAGAGACACTCTGTGTGAGACAGTGTATTAGAGACTGTGTGTGAGACACCATATCAGAGACACTGTGTGAGACAGCGTATTAGAGACACTGTGTGAGAGATAGTGTATTAGAGACACTGTGTGTGAGAGATAGTGTATTAGAGACACTGTGTGAGAGATAGTGTATTAGAGAAACTGTGTGTGAGAGACAGTGTATTAGAGACACTGTGTGTGAGACAGTGTATTAGAGACACTGTGTGAGACAGTGTATTAGAGACACTGTGTGTGAGAGACAGTGTATTAGAGACACTGCGTTTGAGACAGTGTATTAGAGACACGGTGTGTGAGACAGTGTATTAGAGACACTGTGTGTGAGACGGTGTATTAGAGACACTGTGTGTGAGACGGTGTATTAGAGACACCGTCTGAGAGACAGTGAATTAGACACTGTGTGAGAGACAGTGTATTAGAGACACCGTGTGTGAGACAGTGTATTAGAGACACCGTGTGAGAGACAGTGTATTAGAGACACTGTGTGAGTGACACAGTGTATTAGAGACACTGTGTGTGAGACAGTGTATCAGAGACACTGTGTGTGAGACAGTGTATTAGAGACACTCTGTGAGACAGTGTATTAGAGACACTGTGTGAGAGATAGTGTATTAGAGACACTGTGTGTGAGAGACAGTGTATTAGAGACACTGTGTGTGAGACAGTGTATTAGAGACACTGTGTGAGACAGTGTATTAGAGACACTGCGTGTGAGAGACAGTGTATTAGAGACACTGCGTTTGAGACAGTGTATTAGAGACACGGTGTGTGAGACAGTGTATTAGAGACACTGTGTGTGAGACGGTGTATTAGAGACACCATCTGAGAGACAGTGTATTAGACACTGTGTGAGAGACAGTGTATTAGAGACACCGTGTGTGAGACAGTGTATTAGAGACACCGTGTGAGAGACAGTGTATTAGAGACACTGTGTGAGTGACACAGTGTATTAGAGACACTGTGTGTGAGACAGTGTTTTAGAGACACTGTGTGAGAATGTGTATTAGAGACACTGTGTGAGACAGTGTATTACAGACACCGTGTGTGAGACAGTGTATTAGAGACACCATCTTAGACAGCGTATTAGAGACACTGTGTGTGAGAGATAGTGTATTAAAGACACTGTGTGTGAGAGATAGTGTATTAGAGACACCGTGTGTGAGAGACAGTGTATTACAGACACGGTGTTTCAGACACTGTATTAGAGACACCGTGTTTGAGACAGTGTATTAGAGACACCATGTGAGAGACAGTGTATTAGACACTGTGTGAGAGACAGTGTATTAGAGACACTGTGTGAGTGAGACAGTGTATTAGAGACACTGTGTGTGAGACAGTGTATTAGAGACACTGTGTGAGAAACTGTATTAGAGACACTGTGTGTGAGACAGTGTATTAGAGACACTGTGTGAGACAGCGTATCAGAGACACAGTGTGTGAGAGATAGTGTATTAAAGACACTGTGTGTGAGAGATAGTGTATTAGAGACACTGTGTGTGAGAGACAGTGTATTAGAGACACTCTGTGTGTGAGACAGTGTATTAGAGACACTGTGTGAGAGACAGTGCATTAGAGACACTGTGTGTGACACAGTGTATTACAGACACTGTGTGTGAGAGATAGTGTATTAGAGACACTCTGTGTGAGAGATAGTGTATTAGAGACACTGTGTGTGAGACGGTGTATTAGAGACACTGTGTGTGAGAGACAGTGCATTAGAGACACTGTGTGTGACACAGTGTATTACAGACACTGTGTGTGAGAGATAGTGTATTAGAGACACTGTGTGTGAGAGATAGTGTATTAGAGACACTGTGTGTGAGACAGTGTATTAGAGACACTGTGTGTGAGAGACAGTGTATTAGAGACACTCTGTGTGTGAGACAGTGTATTAGAGACACTGTGTGTGAGACAGTGGATTAGAGACACTGTGTGTGACACAGTGTATTACAGACACTGTGTGTGAGAGATAGTGTATTAGAGACACTGTGTGTGAGAGATAGTGTAGTAGAGATACTGTGTGTGAGACAGTGTATTAGAGACACTGTGTGTGAGACAGTGTATTAGAGACACTGTGTGAGACAGTGTATTAGAGACACGGTGTGTGAGAGACAGTGTATTAGAGACACTGCGTTTGAGACGGTGTATTAGAGACACTGTGTGTGAGACGGTGTATTAGAGACACCGTCTGAGAGACAGTGTATTAGACACTGTGTGAGAGACAGTGTATTAGAGACACCGTGTGTGAGACAGTGTATTAGAGACACCGTGTGAGAGACAGTGTATTAGAGACACTGTGTGAGTGACACAGTGTATTAGAGACACTGTGTGTGAGACAGTGTATTAGAGACACTGTGTGAGACAGCGTATTAGAGACACTGTGTGTACAACAGTGTATTAGAGATACTGTGTGTGAGACAGTGTATTAGAGACACTGTGAGAGACAGTGTATTAGAGACACTGTGTGTGAGAAAGTGTATTAGAAACAGTGTGTGAGACAGTGTATTCGAGACACTGTGTGTGAGACAGTGTATTAGAGACACCGTGTGAGTGAGACTGTGTATTAGAGACACTATGTGTGAGACAGCGTATTAGAGACACTGTGTGAGACAGCGTATTAGAGACACTGTGTGTGAGAGACAGTGTATTAGAGACACTGTGTGTGAGAGACAGTGTATTAGAGACACTGCGTGTGTGAGACTGTGTATTAGAGACACCGTGTGAGAGACAGTGTATTAGAGACACCGTGTGAGTGAGACAGTGTATTACAGACACGGTGTTTCAGACACTGTATTAGAGACACCGTGTTTGAGACAGTGTATTAGAGACACCATGTGAGAGACAGTGTATTAGACACTGTGTGAGAGACAGTGTATTAGAGACACCATGTGTGAGACAGTGCATTAGAGACACCGTGTGTGAGACAGTGTATTAGAGACACTGTGTGTGAGACAGTGTATTAGAGACACTGTGTGTGAGACAGTGCATTAGAGACACTGTGTGTGAGACAGTGCATTAGAGACACTGTGTGTGAAACAGTGTATTAGAGACAATGTGAGAGACAGTGTATTAGAGACACTGTATGTGTGAGACAGTGCATTAGAGACACTGTGTGTGAGACAGTGCATTAGAGACACTGTGTGTGACACAGTGTATTAGAGACACTCTGTGTGAGACAGTGTATTAGAGACTGTGTGTGAGACAGCGTATCAGAGACACTGTGTGAGACAGCGTATTAGAGACACTGTGTGAGACAGCGTATTAGAGACACTCTGTGTGAGAGATTCTGTATTAGAGACACTGTGGGTGAGACGGTGTATTAGAGACACTGTGTGTGAGAGACAGTGCATTAGAGACACTGTGTGTGACACAGTGTATTACAGACACTGTGTGTGAGAGATAGTGTATTAGAGACACTGTGTGTGAGAGATAGTGTATTAGAGACACTGTGTGTGAGACAGTGTATTAGAGACACTGTGTGTGAGAGACAGTGTATTAGAGACACTCTGTGTGTGAGACAGTGTATTAGAGACACTGTGTGTGAGACAGTGCATTAGAGACACTGTGTGTGACACAGTGTATTACAGACACTGTGTGTGAGAGATAGTGTATTAGAGACACTGTGTGTGAGAGATAGTGTAGTAGAGACACTGTGTGTGAGACAGTGTATTAGAGACACTGTGTGTGAGACAGTGTATTAGAGACACTGTGTGAGACAGTGTATTAGAGACACGGTGTGTGAGAGACAGTGTATTAGAGACACTGCGTTTGAGACGGTGTATTAGAGACACTGTGTGTGAGACGGTGTATTAGAGACACCGTCTGAGAGACAGTGTATTAGACACTGTGTGAGAGACAGTGTATTAGAGACACCGTGTGTGAGACAGTGTATTAGAGACACCGTGTGAGAGACAGTGTATTAGAGACACTGTGTGAGTGACACAGTGTATTAGAGACACTGTGTGTGAGACAGTGTATTAGAGACACTGTGTGAGACAGCGTATTAGAGACACTGTGTGTACAACAGTGTATTAGAGATACTGTGTGTGAGACAGTGTATTAGAGACACAGTGAGAGACAGTGTATTAGAGACACTGTGTGTGAGAAAGTGTATTAGAAACAGTGTGTGAGACAGTGTATTCGAGACACTGTGTGTGAGACAGTGTATTAGAGACACCGTGTGAGTGAGACTGTGTGTTAGAGACACTATGTGTGAGACAGCGTATTAGAGACACTGTGTGAGACAGCGTATTAGAGACACTGTGTGTGAGAGACAGTGTATTAGAGACACTGTGTGTGAGAGACAGTGTATTAGAGACACTGCGTGTGTGAGACTGTGTATTAGAGACACCGTGTGAGAGACAGTGTATTAGAGACACCGTGTGAGTGAGACAGTGTATTACAGACACGGTGTTTCAGACACTGTATTAGAGACACCGTGTTTGAGACAGTGTATTAGAGACACCATGTGAGAGACAGTGTATTAGACACTGTGTGAGAGACAGTGTATTAGAGACACCATGTGTGAGACAGTGCATTAGAGACACCGTGTGTGAGACAGTGTATTAGAGACACCGTGTTTGAGACAGTGTATTAGAGACACTGTGTGTGAGACAGTGCATTAGAGACACTGTGTGTGAGACAGTGTATTAGAGACACTGTGTGTGAGACAGTGCATTAGAGACACTGTGTGTGAGACAGTGCATTAGAGACACTGTGTGTGAAACAGTGTATTAGAGACAATGTGAGAGACAGTGTATTAGAGACACTGTATGTGTGAGACAGTGCATTAGAGACACTGTGTGTGAGACAGTGCATTAGAGACACTGTGTGTGACACAGTGTATTAGAGACACTCTGTGTGAGACAGTGTATTAGAGACTGTGTGTGAGACAGCGTATCAGAGACACTGTGTGAGACAGCGTATTAGAGACACTGTGTGAGACAGCATATTAGAGACACTGTGTGTACAACAGTGTATTAGAGACACTGTGTGTGAGACAGTGTATTAGAGACTCTGTGAGAGACAGTGTATTAGAGACACTGTGAGAGACAGTGTATTAGAGACACTGTGTGAGAGACAGTGTATTAGAGACACTGTGTGTGAGAGACAGTGCATTAGAGACACTATGTGTGAGAGTGCATTAGAGACACTGTGTGTGAGACAGTGCATTAGAGACACTGTGTGTGACACAGTGTATTAGAGACACTGTGTGTGAGACAGTGCATTAGAGACACTGTGTGTGACACAGTGTATTAGAGACACTCTTTGTGAGACAGTGTATTAGAGACTGTGTGTGAGACAGCGTATCAGAGACACTGTGTGAGACAGCGTATTAGAGACACTGTGTGAGACAGCGTATTAGAGACATTGTGTGTGAGATAGTGTATTAGAGAAACTGTGTGTGAGAAAGTGTATTAGAGACAGTGTGTGAGACAGTGTATTAGAGACACTGTGTGTGAGACAGTGTATTAGAGACACCGTGTGAGTGAGACAGTGTATTAGAGATACTATGTGTGTGACAGCGTATTAGAGACACTGTGTGAGACAGCGTATTAGAGACACTGTGTGAGACAGCGTATTAGAGACACTGTGTGTGAGAGATAGTGTATTAAAGACACTGTGTGTGAGACAGTGCATTAGAGACAGTGTGTGTGACACAGTGCATTAGAGATACTGTGTGAGACAGTGTATTAGACACACTGTGTGAGAGATAGTGTATTAGAGACACTGTGTGTGAGAGACAGTGTATTAGAGACACTGTGTGTGAGACAGTATATTAGAGACACTGTGTGAGACAGTGTATTAGAGACACTGTGTGTGAGAGACAGTGTATTAGAGACACTACGTTTGAGACAGTGTATTAGAGACACGGTGTGTGAGACAGTGTATTAGAGACACTGTGTGTGAGACGGTGTATTAGAGACACTGTGTGTGAGACGGTGTATTAGAGACTGTTTGTGAGATAGTGCATTAGAGACACTGTGTGTGAGACGGTGTATTAGAGACACCGTGTGAGAGACGGTGTATTAGACACTGTGTGAGAGACAGTGTATTAGAGACACCGTGTGAGAGACAGTGTATTAGACACTGTGTGAGTGAGATAGTGTATCAGAGACTCTGTGTGTGAGACAGTGTATTAGAGACACTGTGTGAGAAAGTGTATTAGAGACACTTTGTGTGAGACAGTGTATTAGAGACACCGTGTGTGAGACAGTGTATTAGAGACACCGTGTGAGAGACAGTGTATTAGAGACACTGTGTGAGAAAGTGTATTAGAGACACTGTGTGTGAGACAGTGTATTAGAGACACTGTGTGAGACAGCGTATTAGAGACACTGTGTGTGAGAGATAGTGTATTAAAGACACTGTGAGTGAGAGATAGTGTATTAGAGACACTGTGTGTGAGAGGCAGTGCAGTAGAGACACTCTGTGTGTGAGACAGTGTATTAGAGACACCGAGTTTGAGACAGTGTATTAGAGACACCGTGTTTGAGACAGTGCATTAGAGACACCGTGTATGATACAGTGTAGTAGAGACACTGTGTGAGACAGTGTATTAGAGACACTGTGTGAGACAGCCTATTAGAGACACTGTGTGAGACAGCGTATTAGAGACACTGTGTGTGAGAGACAGTGTATTAGAGACACTGTATGTGTGAGACAGTGCATTAGAGACACTGTGTGAGACAGTGCATTAGAGACACTGTGTGTGACACAGTGTATTAGAGACACTCTGTGTGAGACAGTTTATTAGAGACTGTGTGTGAGACAGTGTATTAGAGACACTGTGTGAGAGACAGTGTATTAGAGACACTGTGTGTGAGACAGCGTATTAGACACACTGTGTGAGACAGTGCATTAGAGACAGTGTGTGTGACAGTGTATTAGAGACACTGTGTGTGAGAGATAGTGTATTATAGACACTGTGTGTGAGAGATACTGTATTAGAGACACTGTGTCTGAGAGACAGTGTATTACAGACACTGTGTGTGAGACAGTGTATTAGAGACACCGAGTTTGAGACAGTGTATTAGAGACACCGTGTTTGAGACAGTGTATTAGAGACACTGTCTGAGACAGTGTATTAGAGACACTGTGTGAGACAACATATTAGAGACACTGTGTGAGACAGCGTATTAGAGACACTGTGTGAGACAGCGTATTAGAGACACTCTGTGTGAGAGATAGTGTAGAAAAGACACTGTGTGTGATAGTGTATTAGAGACACTGTGTGTGAGAGACAGTGTATTAGAGACACTGTGTGTGAGAGACAGTGTATTAGAGACACTGTGTGAGACAGTGCATTAGAGACAGTGTGTGACAGTGTATTAGAGACACTGTGTGTGAGAGATAGTGTATTAGAGACACTGTGTGTGAGAGATAGTGTATTAGAGACACTGTGTCTGAGAGACAGTGTATTAGAGACACTGTGTGTGAGACAGTGTATTAGAGACACTGTCTGAGACAATGTATTAGAGACACTGTGTGAGACAACGTATTAGAGACACTGTGTGAGACAGCGTATTAGAGACACTGTGTGAGACAGCGTATTAGAGACACTGTGTGTGAGAGACAGTGTATTAGAGACACTGTATGTGTGAGACAGTGCATTAGAGACACCGTGTGTGAGACAGTGTATTAGAGACACGGTGTTTCAGACACTGTATTAGAGACACCATGTGAGAGACAGTGTATTAGACACTGTGTGAGAGACAGTGTATTAGAGACACCATGTGTGAGACAGTGCATTAGAGACACCGTGTGTGAGACAGTGTATTAGAGACACCGTGTTTGAGACAGTGTATTAGAGACACTGTGTGTGAGACAGTGCATTAGAGACACTGTGTGTGAGACAGTGTATTAGAGACACTGTGTGTGAGACAGTGCATTAGAGACACTGTGTGAGAAAGTGTATTAGAGACACTGTGTTTGAGACAGTGTATTAGAGACACTGTGTGAGACAGCGTATCAGAGACACTGTGTGAGAGAGATAGTGTATTAAAGACACTGTGTGTGAGAGATAGTGTATTAGAGACACTGTGTGTGAGAGACAGTGTATTAGAGACACTCTGTGTGTGAGACAGTGTATTAGAGACACCGAGTTTGAGACAGTGTATCAGAGACACTGTGTGTGAGAGATAGTGTATTAGAGACACTGTGTGTGTGAGACAGTGTATTAGAGACACTGTGTGTGAGACAGTGCATTAGAGACAGTGTGTGTGACACAGTGTATCAGAGACACTGTGTGTGAGAGATAGTGTATTAGAGACACTGTGTGTGAGAGACAGTGTATTAGAGACACTGTGTGTGAGACAGTGCATTAGAGACACTATGTGTGAGACAGTGCATGAGAGACACTGTGTGTACAATAGTGTATTAGAGACACTGTGTGATAGACAGTGTATTAGAGACACTGTGAGAGACAGTGCATTAGAGACACTCTGTGAGAGACAGTGTATTAGCGACACTGTGTGTGAGACAGTGTATTAGAGACACTGTGTGTGAGAAAGTGCATTAGAGACAGTGTGTGAGACAGTGTATTAGAGACACTGTGTGTGAGACAGTGCATTAGAGACACTGTGTGTGAGACAGTGCATTAGAGACACCGTGTGTGGGACAGTGCATTACAGACACCGTGTGTGAGACAGTGTATTAGAGACACCGTGTGAGAGACAGTGTATTAGAGACACCGTGTGAGTGAGACAGTGTATTAGAGACACTGTGTGTGAGACAGCGTATTAGAGACACTGTGAGACAGCGTATTAGAGACACTGTGTGAGACAGCGTATTAGAGACACTGTGTGAGACAGCGTATTAGAGACACTGTGTGTGAGAGACAGTGTATTAGAGACACTGTGTGTGTGAGACAGTGTATTAGAGACACTGTGTGTGAGACAGTGCATTAGAGACAGTGTGTGTGACACAGGGTATTAGAGACACAGTGTGTGAGAGATAGTGTATTAGAGACACTGACTGTGAGAGACAGTGTATTAGAGACACTGTGTGTGAGACAGTGTATTAGAGACAGTGTGTGACAGTGTATTAGAGACACCGTGTGAGAGAGTCTGTATTAGAGACACGATGTGTGAGACAGTGCATTAGAGACCCTGTGTGTGAGACAGTGTATTAGAGACACCGTGTTTGAGACAGTGTATTAGAGACACTGTGTGTGAGACAGTGCATTAGAGACACTGAGTGTGAGACAGTGTATTAGAGACACTGTGTGTGACAGTGCATTAGAGACACTGTGTGTGAGACAGTGCATTAGAGACACTGTGAGAGACAGTGTATTAGAGACACTGTGTGTGAGACAGTGCATTAGAGACAGTGTCTGTGACACAGTGTATCAGAGACACTGTGTGTGAGAGATGGTGCATTAGAGACACTGTGTGTGAGATACAGTGTATTAGAGACAGTGTGTGAGACAGTGCATTAGAGACACTGTGTGTGAGACAGTGCATTAGAGACACAGTGTATGAGACAGTGTATTAGAGACACTGTCTGAGACATTGTACTAGAGACACTGTGTGAGACAGCGCATTAGAGACACTGTGTGAGACAGCGTATTAGAGACACTCAATGTGAGAGATAGTGTATAAAAGACAGTGTGTGTGATAGTGTATTAGAGACACTGTGTGTGAGAGACAGTGCATTAGAGACACTGTGTGTGACACAGTGTATTAGAGACACTCTCTGTGAGACAGTGTATTGGAGACCGTGTGTGAGACAGCGTATTAGAGACACCGTGTGAGACAGCGTATTAGAGACACTGTGTGAGACAGCGTATTAGAGACACTGTGTGTACAACAGTGTATTAGAGACACTGTGTGTGAGACAGTGTATTAGAGACACTGTGAGAGACAGTGTATTAGAGACACTGTGAGATAGTGTATTAGAGACACGGTGTGTGAGAAAGTGTATTAGAGACAGTGTGTGAGACAGTGTATTGGAGACACTGTGTGTGAGAGACAGTGTATTAGAGACACTGTGTGTGTGAGACAGTGTATTAGAGACACTGTGTGTGAGAGATAGTGCATTAGAGACACTGTGTGTGAGACAATGTATTAGAGACACTGTGTGAGAGCGTATTAGAGACAATTTGTGAGACACCTTATTGGAGACACTGTGTGTGAGAGACAGTGTATTAGAGACACTGTGTGTGTGAGACAGTGTATTAGAGACACTGTGTGTGAGACAGTGCATTAGAGACAGTGTGTATGACAGGGTATTAGAGACACTGTGTGTGAGAGATAGTGTATTAGAGACACTGTCTGTGAGAGACAGTGTATTAGAGACACTGTGTGTGAGACAGTGTATTAGACACAGTGTGTGACAGTGTATTAGAGACACCGTGTGAGAGAGTGTGTATTAGAGACACCATGTGTGAGACAGTGCATTAGAGACACTGTGTGTGAGACAGTGTATTAGAGACACTGTGTGTGAAACAGTGTATTAGAGACAATGTGAGAAACAGTGTATTAGAGACACTGTGAGAGACAGTGTATTAGAGACACTGTGTGTGAAACAATGTATTAGAGACACTGTGTGTGAGACATTGTATTAGAGACAGTGTTTGAGACAGTGTATTAGAGACACTGTGTGTGAGACAGTGCATTAGAGACACCGTGTGTGGGACAGTGTATTACAGACACCGTGTGTGAGACAGTGTATTAGAGACACCGTGTGAGAGACAGTGTATTAGAGACACCGTGTGAGTGAGACAGTGTATTAGAGACACTGTATGTGAGACAGCGTATTAGAGACACTGTGTGTGAGACAGTGTATTAGAGGCACCGTGTTTGAGACAGTGTATTAGAGACACCGTGTTTGAGACAGTGCATTAGAGACCGTGTGTGTGACACAGTGTATTAGAGACACTGTGTGTGAGAGATAGTGTATTAGAGACACTGTGTGAGAGATAGTGTATTAGAGACACTGTGTCTGATAGACAGTGTATTAGAGACACTGTGTGTGAGACAGTGTATTAGAGACACATTGTTTGATACAGTGTATTAGAGACACCGTGCTTGAGACAGTGCATTAGAGACACCCTGTATGACACAGTGTATTAGAGACACCGTGTTTGAGACAGTGTATTAGAGACACCGTGTTTGAGACAGTGTATTAGAGACACCGTGTGTGAGACAGGGTATTAGAGACACTGTGTGAGTGAGACAGTGTATTAGAGACACTGTGTGTGAGACAGCGTATTAGAGACACTGTGTGAGACAGCATATTAGAGACACTGTGTGTGAGATAGTGTATAAAAGATACTGTGTGTGATAGACAGTGTATTAGAGACACTGTGTGTGAGACAGTGTATTAGAGACACTGTATGTGAGAGACAGGGCATTAGAGACACTGTGTGTGAGACAGTGTATTAGATACACCGTGTGAGAGACAGTGTATTAGACACTGTATGAGAGACAGTGTACTCGAGATACCATGTGTGAGACAGCGTATTAGAGACACCGTGTGACAGACAGTGTATTAGAGACACTGTGTGTGAGACAGCGTATTAGAGACACTGTGTGTGAGACAGTGCATTAGAGACAGTGTGTGTGACACAGGGTATTAGAGACACTGTGTGTGAGAGATAGTGCATTAGAGACACTGTCTGTGAGAGACAGTGTATTAGAGACACTGTGTGAGACAGTGTATTAGAGACACTGTGTGAGACAGTGTATTAGAGACACTGTGTGTGAGACAGCGTATTAGAGACACTGTGTGCGAGATAGTGTATAAAAGACACTGTGTGTGACAGATAGTGTATTAGAGACACTGTGTGTGAGAGACAGTGTATTAGAGACATTGTGTGTGTGAGACAGTGCATTAGAGACACTGTGTGTGAGACCGTGCATTAGAGACAGTGTGTGTGACACAGGGTATTAGAGACACTGTGTGTCAGAGATAGTGCATTAGAGACACTGTGTGTGAGAGACAGTGTATTAGAGACACTGTGTGAGACAGTGTGTATTAGAGACACCATGTGTCAGACAGTGCATTAGAGACACTGTATGTGAGACAGTGTATTAGAGACACCGTGTTTGAGGCAGTGTATTAGAGACACTGTGTGTGAGACAGTGCATTAGAGACACTGTGTGTGAGACAGTGCATTAGAGACACAGTGTATGAGACAGTGTATTAGAGACACTGTCTGAGACAGTGTATTAGAGACACTGTGTGACACAGCGCATTAGAGACACTGTGTGAGACAGCGTATTAGAGACACTCTGTGTGAGAGATAGTGTCTAAAAGACAGTGTGTGTGATAGTGTATTAGAGACACTGTGTGTGAGAGACAGTGCATTAGAGACACTGTGTGTGACACAGTGTATTAGAGACACTCTGTGTGAGACAGTGTATTAGAGACTGTGTGTGAGACAGCGTATTAGAGACACTGTGTGAGACAGCGTATTAGAGACACTGTGTGAGACAGCGTATTAGAGACACTGTGTGTACAACAGTGTATTAGAGACACTGTGTGTGAGACAGTGTATTAGAGACACTGTGAGAGACAGTGTATTAGAGACACTGTGCGTGAGAGACAGTGTATTAGAGACACTGTGTGTGTGAGACAGTGTATTAGAGACACTGTGTGTGAGACAGTGCATTAGAGACAGTGTGTGTGACACAGTGTATCAGAGACACTGTGTGTGAGAGATAGTGTATTAGAGACACTGTGTGTGAGAGACAGTGTATTAGAGACACTGTGTGTGAGACAGTGCATTAGAGACACTGTGTGTGAGACAGTGCATGAGAGACGCTGTGTGTACAATAGTGTATTAGAGACACTGTGTGAGAGACAGTGTATTAGAGACACTGTGAGAGACAGTGTATTAGAAACACTGTGTGAGAGACAGTGTATTAGCGACACTGTGTGTGAGACAGCGTATTAGAGACAATGTGTGAGACAGCGTATTAGAGACACTGGGTGAGACAGCGTATTGGAGACACTGTGTGTGAGAGACAGTGTATTAGAGACACTGTGTGTGAGAGACAGTGTATTAGAGACACTGTGTGTGTGAGACAGTGTATTAGAGACACTGTGTGTGAGACAGTGCATTAGAGACAGTGTGTGTGACACAGGGTATTAGAGACACTGTGTGTGAGAGATAGTGTATTAGAGACACTGTCTGTGAGAGACAGTGTATTAGAGACAGTGTGTGACAGTGTATTAGAGACACTGTGTGAGAGACAGTGTATTAGCGACACTGTGTGTGAGACAGCGTATTAGAGACACTGTGTGAGACAGCGTATTAGAGACACTGGGTGAGACAGCGTATTGGAGACACTGTGTGTGAGAGACAGTGTATTAGAGACAGTGTGTGACAGTGTATTAGAGACACCGTGTGAGAGACTGTGTATTAGACACCATGTGTGAGACAGTGCATTAGAGACACTGTGTGTGAGACAGTGTATGAGAGACACTGTGATAGACAGTGTATTAGAGACACTGTGTGTGAGACAGTGTACTAGAGACACTGTGTGTGAGACAGTGTATTAGAGACAGTGTTTGAGACAGTGTATTAGAGACACTGTGTGTGAGACAGTACATTACAGACACCGTGTGTGGGACAGTGCATTAGAGACCGTGTCTGTGACACAGTGTATTAGAGACACTGTGTGTGAGAGATAGTGTATTAGAGACACTGTGTGTGACAGGTAGTGTATTAGAGACACTGTGTCTGAGAGACAGTGTATTAGAGACACTGTGTGTGAGACAGTGCATTAGAGACACCGTGTGTGGGACAGTGTATTACAGACACCGTGTGTGAGACAGTGTATTAGAGACACCGTGTGAGAGACAGTGTATTAGAGACACCGTGTGAGTGAGACAGTGTATTAGAGACACTGTATGTGAGACAGCGTATTAGAGACACTGTGTGTGAGACAGTGTATTAGAGGCACCGTGTTTGAGACAGTGTATTAGAGACACCGTGTTTGAGACAGTGCATTAGAGACCGTGTGTGTGACACAGTGTATTAGAGACACTGTGTGTGAGAGATAGTGTATTAGAGACACTGTGTGAGAGATAGTGTATTAGAGACACTGTGTCTGATAGACAGTGTATTAGAGACACTGTGTGTGAGACAGTGTATTAGAGACACATTGTTTGATACAGTGTATTAGAGACACCGTGCTTGAGACAGTGCATTAGAGACACCCTGTATGACACAGTGTATTAGAGACACCGTGTTTGAGACAGTGTATTAGAGACACCGTGTTTGAGACAGTGTATTAGAGACACCGTGTGTGAGACAGGGTATTAGAGACACTGTGTGAGTGAGACAGTGTATTAGAGACACTGTGTGTGAGACAGCGTATTAGAGACACTGTGTGAGACAGCATATTAGAGACACTGTGTGTGAGATAGTGTATAAAAGATACTGTGTGTGATAGACAGTGTATTAGAGACACTGTGTGTGAGACAGTGTATTAGAGACACTGTATGTGAGAGACAGGGCATTAGAGACACTGTGTGTGAGACAGTGTATTAGATACACCGTGTGAGAGACAGTGTATTAGACACTGTATGAGAGACAGTGTACTCGAGATACCATGTGTGAGACAGCGTATTAGAGACACCGTGTGACAGACAGTGTATTAGAGACACTGTGTGTGAGACAGCGTATTAGAGACACTGTGTGTGAGACAGTGCATTAGAGACAGTGTGTGTGACACAGGGTATTAGAGACACTGTGTGTGAGAGATAGTGCATTAGAGACACTGTCTGTGAGAGACAGTGTATTAGAGACACTGTGTGAGACAGTGTATTAGAGACACTGTGTGAGACAGTGTATTAGAGACACTGTGTGTGAGACAGCGTATTAGAGACACTGTGTGCGAGATAGTGTATAAAAGACACTGTGTGTGACAGATAGTGTATTAGAGACACTGTGTGTGAGAGACAGTGTATTAGAGACATTGTGTGTGTGAGACAGTGCATTAGAGACACTGTGTGTGAGACCGTGCATTAGAGACAGTGTGTGTGACACAGGGTATTAGAGACACTGTGTGTCAGAGATAGTGCATTAGAGACACTGTGTGTGAGAGACAGTGTATTAGAGACACTGTGTGAGACAGTGTGTATTAGAGACACCATGTGTCAGACAGTGCATTAGAGACACTGTATGTGAGACAGTGTATTAGAGACACCGTGTTTGAGGCAGTGTATTAGAGACACTGTGTGTGAGACAGTGCATTAGAGACACTGTGTGTGAGACAGTGCATTAGAGACACAGTGTATGAGACAGTGTATTAGAGACACTGTCTGAGACAGTGTATTAGAGACACTGTGTGACACAGCGCATTAGAGACACTGTGTGAGACAGCGTATTAGAGACACTCTGTGTGAGAGATAGTGTCTAAAAGACAGTGTGTGTGATAGTGTATTAGAGACACTGTGTGTGAGAGACAGTGCATTAGAGACACTGTGTGTGACACAGTGTATTAGAGACACTCTGTGTGAGACAGTGTATTAGAGACTGTGTGTGAGACAGCGTATTAGAGACACTGTGTGAGACAGCGTATTAGAGACACTGTGTGAGACAGCGTATTAGAGACACTGTGTGTACAACAGTGTATTAGAGACACTGTGTGTGAGACAGTGTATTAGAGACACTGTGAGAGACAGTGTATTAGAGACACTGTGCGTGAGAGACAGTGTATTAGAGACACTGTGTGTGTGAGACAGTGTATTAGAGACACTGTGTGTGAGACAGTGCATTAGAGACAGTGTGTGTGACACAGTGTATCAGAGACACTGTGTGTGAGAGATAGTGTATTAGAGACACTGTGTGTGAGAGACAGTGTATTAGAGACACTGTGTGTGAGACAGTGCATTAGAGACACTGTGTGTGAGACAGTGCATGAGAGACGCTGTGTGTACAATAGTGTATTAGAGACACTGTGTGAGAGACAGTGTATTAGAGACACTGTGAGAGACAGTGTATTAGAAACACTGTGTGAGAGACAGTGTATTAGCGACACTGTGTGTGAGACAGCGTATTAGAGACAATGTGTGAGACAGCGTATTAGAGACACTGGGTGAGACAGCGTATTGGAGACACTGTGTGTGAGAGACAGTGTATTAGAGACACTGTGTGTGAGAGACAGTGTATTAGAGACACTGTGTGTGTGAGACAGTGTATTAGAGACACTGTGTGTGAGACAGTGCATTAGAGACAGTGTGTGTGACACAGGGTATTAGAGACACTGTGTGTGAGAGATAGTGTATTAGAGACACTGTCTGTGAGAGACAGTGTATTAGAGACAGTGTGTGACAGTGTATTAGAGACACTGTGTGAGAGACAGTGTATTAGCGACACTGTGTGTGAGACAGCGTATTAGAGACACTGTGTGAGACAGCGTATTAGAGACACTGGGTGAGACAGCGTATTGGAGACACTGTGTGTGAGAGACAGTGTATTAGAGACAGTGTGTGACAGTGTATTAGAGACACCGTGTGAGAGACTGTGTATTAGACACCATGTGTGAGACAGTGCATTAGAGACACTGTGTGTGAGACAGTGTATGAGAGACACTGTGATAGACAGTGTATTAGAGACACTGTGTGTGAGACAGTGTACTAGAGACACTGTGTGTGAGACAGTGTATTAGAGACAGTGTTTGAGACAGTGTATTAGAGACACTGTGTGTGAGACAGTACATTACAGACACCGTGTGTGGGACAGTGCATTAGAGACCGTGTCTGTGACACAGTGTATTAGAGACACTGTGTGTGAGAGATAGTGTATTAGAGACACTGTGTGTGACAGGTAGTGTATTAGAGACACTGTGTCTGAGAGACAGTGTATTAGAGACACTGTGTCTGAGAGACAGTGTATTAGAGACACTGTGTGTGAGACAGTGTATTAGAGACACAGTGTTTGATACAGTGTACTAGAGACACCGTGTTTGAGACAGTGTATTAGAGACACCGTGTTTAAGACAGTGTATTAAAGACACCGTGTGTGAGACAGTGTATTAGAGACACTGTGTGAGTGAGACAGTGCATTATAATCATTCTGTGTGAGACAGTGTATTAGAGACACTGTGTGAGACAGTGTATTAGAGACACTGTGTGTGAGACAGTGCATTAGAGACAGTGTGTGTGACACCGTGTATCAGAGACACTGTGTGTGAGAGATAGTGTATTAGAGACACTGTGTGTGAGAGACAGTGTATTAGAGACACTGTCAGTGAGAGACAGTGCATTAGAGACACTGTGCGTGAGACAGTGCATGAGAGACAATGTGAGACAGTGTATTAGAGACACTGTGTGTACAATAGTGTATTAGAGACACTGTGTGTGAGACAGTGTATTAGAGACACTGTGAGAGACAGTGTATTAGAGACACTGTGAGAGACAGTGTATTAGAGACACTGTTGGAGAGACAGTGTATTAGCGACACTGTGTGTGAGACACTGTGAGTGAGAAAGTGTATTAGAGACTGTGTGTGAGACAGTGTATTAGAGACACTGTGTGTGAGACAGTGCATTAGAGACACTGTGTGTGAGACAGTGTATTAGAGACACTGTGTGTGAGACAGCGTATTAGAGACACTGTGAGGCAGCGTATTAGAGACACTGTGTGAGACAGCGTATTAGAGACACTGTGTGTGAGAGACAGTGTATTAGAGACACTGTGTGTGTGAGACAGTGTATTAGAGACTGTGTGTGAGACAGCGTATTAGAGACTCTGTGTGAGACAGTGTATTAGAGACACTGTGTGAGACAGATAGTGTATTAGAGACACTGTGTCTGAGAGACAGTGTATTAGAGACACTGTGTCTGAGAGACAGTGTATTAGAGACACTGTGTGTGAGACAGTGTATTAGAGACACAGTGTTTGATACAGTGTATTAGAGACACCGTGTTTGAGACAGTGCATTAGAGACACTGTGTATGAGACAGTGTATTAGAGACACCGTGTTTGAGACAGTGTATTAGAGACACCGTGTTTGAGACAGTGTATTAAAGACACCGTGTGTGAGACAGTGTATTAGAGACACTGTGTGAGTGAGACAGTGCATTATAATCACTCTGTGTGAGACAGTGTATTAGACATTAGAGACAGTGTGTGTGACACAGTGTATCAGAGACACTGTGTGTGAGAGATAGTGTATTAGAGACACTGTGTGTGAGAGACAGTGTATTAGAGACACTGTCAGTGAGAGACAGTGCATTAGAGGACACTGTGCGTGAGACAGTGCATGAGAGACAATGTGAGACAGTGTATTAGAGACACTGTGTGTACAATAGTGTATTAGAGACACTGTGTGTGAGACAGTGCATTAGGGACACTGTGTGTGAGACAGTGCATTAGAGACACCGTGTATGAGACAGTGTATTAGAGACACCGTGTGAGAGACAGTGTATTAGAGACACAGTGTGAGTGAGACAGTGTATTAGAGACACTGTGTGTGAGACAGCGTATTAGAGACACTGTGTGAGGACAGCGTATTAGAGACACTGTGTGTGAGAGACAGTGTATTAGAGACACTGTGTGTGAGAGGACAGTGTATTAGAGACACTGTCTGAGACAGTGTATTAGAGACACTGTGTGAGACAGCGCATTAGAGACACTGTGTGAGACAGCGTATTAGAGGACACTCTGTGTGAGAGATAGTGTATAAAAGACAGTGTGTGTGATAGTGTATTAGAGACACTGTGTGTGAGAGACAGTGCATTAGAGACACTGTATGTGACACAGTGTATTAGAGACACTCTGTGTGAGACAGTGTATTAGAGACTGTGTGTGAGACAGTGTATTAGAGACACTGTGTGTGAGACAGTGCATTAGAGACACCGTGTGTGGGACAGTGCATTACAGACACCGTGTGTGAGGCAGTGTATTAGAGACACCGTGTGAGAGACAGTGTATTAGAGACACCGTGTGAGTGAGACAGTGTATTAGAGACTGTGTGTGAGACAGCGTATTAGAGACTCTGTGTGAGACAGTGTATTAGAGGACACTGTGTGAGACAGATAGTGTATTAGAGACACTGTGTCTGAGAGACAGTGTATTAGAGACACTGTGTCTGAGAGGACAGTGTATTAGAGACACTGTGTGTGAGACAGTGTATTAGAGACACAGTGTTTGATACAGTGTATTAGAGACACTGTGTTTGAGACAGTGTATTAAAGACACCGTGTGTGAGACAGTGTATTAGAGAGACACTGTGTGAGTGAGACAGTGCATTATAATCACTCTGTGTGAGACAGTGTATTAGAGACACTGTGTGAGACAGTGTATTAGAGACACTGTGTGTGAGACAGTGCATTAGAGACAGTGTGTGTGACACAGTGTATCAGAGACACTGTGTGTGAGAGATAGTGTATTAGAGACACTGTGTGTGAGAGACAGTGTATTAGAGACACTGTCAGTGAGAGACAGTGCATTAGAGACACTGTGCGTGAGGACAGTGCATGAGAGACAATGTGAGACAGTGTATTAGAGACACTGCGTGTACAATAGTGTATTAGAGACACTGTGTGTGAGACAGTGCATTAGGGACACTGTGTGTGAGACAGTGCATTAGAGACACTGTGTATGAGACAGTGTATTAGAGACACCGTGTGAGAGACAGTGTATTAGAGACACCGTGTGAGTGAGACAGTGTATTAGAGACACTGTGTGTGAGACAGCGTATTAGAGACACTGTGTGAGACAGCGTATTAGAGACACTGTGTGTGAGAGACAGTGTATTAGAGACACTGTGTGTGAGAGACAGTGTATTAGAGACACTGTCTGAGACAGTGTATTAGAGACACTGTGTGAGACAGCGCATTAGAGACACTGTGTGAGACAGCGTATTAGAGACACTCTGTGTGAGAGATAGTGTATAAAAGACAGTGTGTGTGATAGTGTATTAGAGACACTGTGTGTGAGAGACAGTGCATTAGAGACACTGTATGTGACACAGTGTATTAGAGGACACTCTGTGTGAGACAGTGTATTAGAGACTGTGTGTGGAGACAGTGTATTAGAGACACTGTGTGTGAGGACAGTGCATTAGAGACACCGTGTGTGGGACAGTGCATTACAGACACCGTGTGTGAGGCAGTGTATTAGAGACACCGTGTGTGAGAGACAGTGTATTAGAGACACCGTGTGAGTGAGACAGTGTATTAGAGACACTGTGTGTGAGACAGTGTATTAGAGACACTGTGTGTGAGACAGCGTATTAGAGACACTGTGAGGCAGCGTATTAGAGACACTGTGTGAGACAGCGTATTAGAGACACTGTGTGTGAGAGACAGTGTATTAGAGACACTGTGTGTGTGTGAGACAGTGTATTAGAGACTGTGTGTGAGACAGCGTATTAGAGACTCTGTGTGAGACAGTGTATTAGAGACACTGTGTGAGACAGATAGTGTATTAGAGACACTGTGTCTGAGAGACAGTGTATTAGAGACACTGTGTCTGAGAGACAGTGTATTAGAGACACTGTGTGTGAGACAGTGTATTAGAGGACACAGTGTTTGATACAGTGTATTAGAGACACCGTGTTTGAGACAGTGGCATTAGAGACACTGTGTATGAGGACAGTGTATTAGAGACACCGTGTTTGGAGACAGTGTATTAGAGACACCATGTTTGAGACAGTGTATTAAAGACGCCGTGTGTGAGGACAGTGTATTAGAGACACTGTGTGAGTGAGACAGTGCATTATAATCACTCTGTGCGAGACAGTGTATTAGAGACACTGTGTGAGACAGTGTATTAGAGACACTGTGTGTGAGACAGTGCATTAGAGACAGTGTGTGTGACACAGTGTATCAGAGGACACTGTGTGTGAGAGATAGTGTATTAGAGGACACTGTGTGTGAGAGACAGTGTATTAGAGACACTGTCAGCGAGAGACAGTGCATTAGAGACACTGTGCGTGAGGACAGTGCATGAGAGACAATGTGAGACAGTGTATTAGACACACTGTGTGTACAATAGTGTATTAGAGACACTGTGTGTGAGACAGTGTATTAGAGACACTGTGAGAGACAGTGTATTAGAGACACTGTGAGAGACAGTGTATTAGAGACAGTGTATTAGAGACACTGTTGGAGAGACAGTGTATTAGCGACACTGTGTGTGAGACACTGTGAGTGGAGAAAGTGTATTAGAGACTGTGTGTGAGACAGTGCATTAGGGACACTGTGTGTGAGACAGTGCATTAGAGACACCGTGTATGAGGACAGTGTATTAGAGACACCGTGTGAGAGACAGTGTATTAGAGACACCGTGTGAGTGAGACAGTGTATTAGAGACACTGTGTGTGAGACAGCGTATTAGAGACACTGTGTGAGACAGCGTATTAGAGACACTGTGTGTGAGAGGACAGTGTATTAGAGACACTGTGTGTGAGAGACAGTGTATTAGAGACACTGTCCTGAGACAGTGTATTAGAGACACTGTGTGAGACAGCGCATTAGAGACACTGTGTGAGACAGCGTATTAGAGACACTCTGTGTGAGAGATAGTGTATAAAAGACAGTGTGTGTGATAGTGTATTAGAGACACTGTGTGTGAGAGAGACAGTGCATTAGAGACACTGTATGTGACACAGTGTATTAGAGACACTCTGTGTGAGACAGTGTATTAGAGACTGTGTGTGAGACAGTGTATTAGAGGACACTGTGTGTGAGACAGTGCATTAGAGGACACCGTGTGTGGGACAGTGCATTACAGACACCGTGTGTGAGGCAGTGTATTAGAGACACCGTGTGAGAGACAGTGTATTAGAGACACCGTGTGAGTGAGACAGTGTATTAGAGACACTGTGTGTGAGACAGTGTATTAGAGACACTGTGTGTGAGACAGCGTATTAGAGACACTGTGAGGCAGCGTATTAGAGACACTGTGTGAGACAGCGTATTAGAGGACACTGTGTGTGAGAGACAGTGTATTAGAGACACTGTGTGTGTGAGACAGTGTATTAGAGACTGTGTGTGAGACAGCGTATTAGAGACTCTGTGTGAGACAGTGTATTAGAGACACTGTGTGAGACAGATAGTGTATTAGAGACACTGTGTCTGAGAGACAGTGTATTAGAGACACTGTGTCTGAGAGACAGTGTATTAGAGACACTGTGTGTGAGACAGTGTATTAGAGACACAGTGTTTGATACAGTGTATTAGAGGACACCGTGTTTGAGACAGTGCATTAGAGACACTGTGTATGAGACAGTGTATTAGAGACACCGTGTTTGAGACAGTGTATTAGAGACACCATGTTTGAGACAGTGTATTAAAGACGCCGTGTGTGAGACAGTGTATTAGAGACACTGTGTGAGTGAGACAGTGCATTATAATCACTCTGTGCGAGGACAGTGTATTAGAGACACTGTGTGAGGACAGTGTATTAGAGACACTGTGTGTGAGACAGTGCATTAGAGACAGTGTGTGTGACACAGTGTATCAGAGACACTGTGTGTGAGAGATAGTGTATTAGAGACACTGTGTGTGAGAGACAGTGTATTAGAGACACTGTCAGCGAGAGACAGTGCATTAGAGACACTGTGCGTGAGACAGTGCATGAGAGACAATGTGAGACAGTGTATTAGACACACTGTGTGTACAATAGTGTATTAGAGACACAGTGTGTGAGACAGTGTATTAGAGGACACTGTGAGAGACAGTGTATTAGAGACACTGTGAGAGACAGTGTATTAGAGACAGTGTATTAGAGACACTGTTGGAGAGGACAGTGTATTAGCGACACTGTGTGTGAGACACTGTGAGTGAGAAAGTGTATTAGAGACTGTGTGTGAGACAGTGCATTAGGGACACTGTGTGTGAGACAGTGCATTAGAGACACCGTGTATGAGACAGTGTATTAGAGACACCGTGTGAGAGACAGTGTATTAGAGACACCGTGTGAGTGAGACAGTGTATTAGAGACACTGTGTGTGAGACAGCGTATTAGAGACACTGTGTGAGACAGCGTATTAGAGACACTGTGTGTGAGAGACAGTGTATTAGAGACACTGTGTGTGAGAGACAGTGTATTAGAGACACTGTCTGAGACAGTGTATTAGAGACACTGTGTGAGACAGCGCATTAGAGACACTGTGTGAGACAGCGTATTAGAGACACTCTGTGTGAGAGATAGTGTATAAAAGACAGTGTGTGTGATAGTGTATTAGAGACACTGTGTGTGAGAGACAGTGCATTAGAGACACTGTATGTGACACAGTGTATTAGAGACACTCTGTGTGAGACAGTGTATTAGAGACTGTGTGTGAGACAGCGTATTAGAGACACTGTGTGAGACAGCGTATTAGAGACACTGTGTGAGACAGCGTATTAGAGACACTGTGTGAGACAGCGTATTAGAGACACTGTGTGTACAACAGTGTATTAGAGACACTGTGTGTGAGACAGTGTATTAGAGACACTGTGAGAGACAGTGTATTAGAGACACTGTGAGATAGTGTATTAGAGACACGGTGTGTGAGAAAGTGTATTAGAGACAGTGTGTGAGACAGTGTATTGGAGACACTGTGTGTGAGAGACAGTGTATTAGAGACACTGTGTGTGTGAGACAGTGTATTAGAGACACTGTGTGTGAGAGATAGTGCATTAGAGACACTGTGTGTGAGACAATGTATTAGAGACACTGTGTGAGAGCGTATTAGAGACAATTTGTGAGACAGCTTATTGGAGACACTGTGTGTGAGAGACAGTGTATTAGAGACACTGTGTGTGTGAGACAGTGTATTAGAGACACTGTGTGTGAGACAGTGCATTAGAGACAGTGTGTATGACAGGGTATTAGAGACACTGTGTGTGAGAGATAGTGTATTAGAGACACTGTCTGTGAGAGACAGTGTATTAGAGGACACTGTGTGTGAGACAGTGTATTAGACACAGTGTGTGACAGTGTATTAGAGACACCGTGTGAGAGAGTGTGTATTAGAGACACCATGTGTGAGACAGTGCATTAGAGACACTGTGTGTGAGACAGTGTATTAGAGACACTGTGTGTGAAACAGTGTATTAGAGACAATGTGAGAAACAGTGTATTAGAGACACTGTGAGAGACAGTATATTAGAGACACTGTGTGTGAAACAATGTATTAGAGAAACTGTGTGTGAGACATTGTATTAGAGACAGTGTTTGAGACAGTGTATTAGAGACACTGTGTGTGAGACAGTGCATTAGAGACACCGTGTGTGGGACAGTGTATTACAGACACTGTGTGTGAGACAGTGTATTAGAGACACCGTGTGAGAGACAGTGTATTAGAGACACCGTGTGAGTGAGGACAGTGTATTAGAGACACTGTATGTGAGACAGCGTATTAGAGACACTGTGTGTGAGACAGTGTATTAGAGGCACCGTGTTTGAGGACAGTGTATTAGAGACACCGTGTTTGAGACAGTGCATTAGAGACCCGTGTGTGTGACACAGTGTATTAGAGACACTGTGTGTGAGAGATAGTGTATTAGAGACACTGTGTGAGAGATAGTGTATTAGAGACACTGTGTCTGATAGACAGTGTATTAGAGACACTGTGTGTGAGACCAGTGTATTAGGGACACATAGTTTGATACAGTGTATTAGAGACACCGTGCTTGAGACAGTGCATTAGAGACACCCTGTATGACACAGTGTATTAGAGACACCGTGTTTGAGACAGTGTATTAGAGACACCGTGTTTGAGACAGTTGTATTAGAGACACCGTGTGTGAGACAGGGGTATTAGAGGACACTGTGTGAGTGAGACAGTGTATTAGAGACACTGTGTGTGAGGACAGCGTATTAGAGACACTGTGTGAGACAGCATATTAGAGACACTGTGTGTGAGATAGTGTATAAAAGATACTGTGTGTGATAGACAGTGTATTAGAGACACTGTGTGTGAGACAGTGTATTAGAGACACTGTATGTGAGAGACAGGGCATTAGAGACACTGTGTGTCAGACAGTGCATTAGAGACACTGTGTGTGACACAGAGTATTAGAGACACTCTGTGTGAGACAGTGTATTAGAGACTGTGTGTGAGACAGCGTATCAGAGACACTGTGTGAGACAGCGTATTAGAGACACTGTGTGAGACAGCGTATTAGAGACACTGTGTGAGACAGCGTATTAGAGACATTGTGTGTACAACAGTGTATTAGAGACACTGTGTGTGAGACAGTCTATTAGAGACACTGTGAGAGACAGTGTATTAGAGACACTGTGAGAGACAGTGTATTAGAGACACTGTGTGAGAGACAGTGTATTAGAGACATTGTGTGTGAGACAGTGCATTAGAGACACTATGTGTGAGACAGTCTATTAGATACACCGTGTGAGAGACAGTGTATTAGACACTGTATGAGAGACAGTGTACTCGAGATACCATGTGTGAGACAGCGTATTAGAGACACCGTGTGACAGACAGTGTATTAGAGACACTGTGTGTGAGACAGCGTATTAGAGACACTGGGTGAGACAGCGTATTGGAGACACTGTGTGTGAGAGACAGTGTATTAGAGACACTGTGTGTGAGAGACAGTGTATTAGAGACACTGTGTGTGTGAGACAGTGTATTAGAGACACTGTGTGTGAGACAGTGCATTAGAGACAGTGTGTGTGACACAGGGTATTAGAGACACTGTGTGTGAGAGATAGTGTATTAGAGACACTGTCTGTGAGAGACAGTGTATTAGAGACAGTGTGTGACAGTGTATTAGAGACACCGTGTGAGAGAGTGTGTATTAGACACCATGTGTGAGACAGTGCATTAGAGACACTGTGTGTGAGACAGTGTATGAGAGACACTGTGATAGACAGTGTATTAGAGACACTGTGTGTGAGACAGTGTACTAGAGACACTGTGTGTGAGACAGTGTATTAGAGACAGTGTTTGAGACAGTGTATTAGAGACACTGTGTGTGAGACAGTACATTACAGACACCGTGTGTGGGACAGTGCATTAGAGACCGTGTCTGTGACACAGTGTATTAGAGACACTGTGTGTGAGAGATAGTGTATTAGAGACACTGTGTGTGACAGATAGTGTATTAGAGACACTGTGTCTGAGAGACAGTGTATTAGAGACACTGTGTCTGAGAGACAGTGTATTAGAGACACTGTGTGTGAGACAGTGTATTAGAGACACAGTGTTTGATACAGTGTATTAGAGACACCGTGTTTGAGACAGTGCATTAGAGACACTGTGTATGAGACAGTGTATTAGAGACACCGTGTTTGAGACAGTGTATTAGAGACACCGTGTTTGAGACAGTGTATTAAAGACACCGTGTGTGAGACAGTGTATTAGAGACACTGTGTGAGTGAGACAGTGCATTATAATCATTCTGTGTGAGACAGTGTATTAGAGACACTGTGTGAGACAGTGTATTAGAGACACTGGGTGTGAGACAGTGCATTAGAGACAGTGTGTGTGACACCGTGTATCAGAGACACTGTGTGTGAGAGATAGTGTATTAGAGACACTGTGTGAGAGATAGTGTATTAGAGACACTGTGTCTGATAGACAGTGTATTAGAGACACTGTGTGTGAGACAGTGTATTAGGGACACATAGTTTGATACAGTGTATTAGAGACACCGTGCTTGAGACAGTGCATTAGAGACACCCTGTATGACACAGTGTATTAGAGACACCGTGTTTGAGACAGTGTATTAGAGACACCGTGTTTGAGACAGTGTATTAGAGACACCGTGTGTGAGACAGGGTATTAGAGACACTGTGTGAGTGAGACAGTGTATTAGAGACACTGTGTGTGAGACAGCGTATTAGAGACACTGTGTGAGACAGCATATTAGAGACACTGTGTGTGAGATAGTGTATAAAAGATACTGTGTGTGATAGACAGTGTATTAGAGACACTGTGTGTGAGACAGTGTATTAGAGACACTGTATGTGAGAGACAGGGCATTAGAGACACTGTGTGTCAGACAGTGCATTAGAGACACTGTGTGTGACACAGAGTATTAGAGACACTCTGTGTGAGACAGTGTATTAGAGACTGTGTGTGAGACAGCGTATCAGAGACACTGTGTGAGACAGCGTATTAGAGACACTGTGTGAGACAGCGTATTAGAGACACTGTGTGAGACAGCGTATTAGAGACATTGTGTGTACAACAGTGTATTAGAGACACTGTGTGTGAGAGATAGTGTATTAGAGACACTGTGTGTGACAGATAGTGTATTAGAGACACTGTGTCTGAGAGACAGTGTATTAGAGACACTGTGTCTGAGAGACAGTGTATTAGAGACACTGTGTGTGAGACAGTGTATTAGAGACACAGTGTTTGATACAGTGTATTAGAGACACCGTGTTTGAGACAGTGCATTAGAGACACTGTGTATGAGACAGTGTATTAGAGACACCGTGTTTGAGACAGTGTATTAGAGACACCGTGTTTGAGACAGTGTATTAAAGACACCGTGTGTGAGACAGTGTATTAGAGACACTGTGTGAGTGAGACAGTGCATTATAATCATTCTGTGTGAGACAGTGTATTAGAGACACTGTGTGAGACAGTGTATTAGAGACACTGTGTGTGAGACAGTGCATTAGAGACAGTGTGTGTGACACCGTGTATCAGAGACACTGTGTGTGAGAGACGGTGTATTAGAGACACTGTGAGAGACAGTGTATTAGAGACACTGTGTGAGAGACAGTGTATTAGAGACATTGTGTGTGAGACAGTGCATTAGAGACACTATGTGTGAGACAGTGTATTAGATACACCGTGTGAGAGACAGTCTATTAGACACTGTATGAGAGACAGTGTACTCGAGATACCATGTGTGAGACAGCGTATTAGAGACACCGTGTGACAGACAGTGTATTAGAGACACTGTGTGTGAGACAGCGTATTAGAGACACTGGGTGAGACAGCGTATTGGAGACACTGTGTGTGAGAGACAGTGTATTAGAGACACTGTGTGTGAGAGACAGTGTATTAGAGACACTGTGTGTGAGACAGTGTATTAGAGACACTGTGTGTGAGACAGTGCATTAGAGACAGTGTGTGTGACACAGGGTATTAGAGACACTGTGTGTGAGAGATAGTGTATTAGAGACACTGTCTGTGAGAGACAGTGTATTAGAGACAGTGTGTGACAGTGTATTAGAGACACCGTGTGAGAGAGTGTGTATTAGACACCATGTGTGAGACAGTGCATTAGAGACACTGTGTGTGAGACAGTGTATGAGAGACACTGTGATAGACAGTGTATTAGAGACACTGTGTGTGAGACAGTGTACTAGAGACACTGTGTGTGAGACAGTGTATTAGAGACAGTGTTTGAGACAGTGTATTAGAGACACTGTGTGTGAGACAGTACATTACAGACACCGTGTGTGGGACAGTGCATTAGAGACCGTGTCTGTGACACAGTGTATTAGAGACACTGTGTGTGAGAGATAGTGTATTAGAGACACTGTGTGTGACAGATAGTGTATTAGAGACACTGTGTCTGAGAGACAGTGTATTAGAGACACTGTGTCTGAGAGACAGTGTATTAGAGACACTGTGTGTGAGACAGTGTATTAGAGACACAGTGTTTGATACAGTGTATTAGAGACACCGTGTTTGAGACAGTGCATTAGAGACACTGTGTATGAGACAGTGTATTAGAGACACCGTGTTTGAGACAGTGTATTAGAGACACCGTGTTTGAGACAGTGTATTAAAGACACCGTGTGTGAGACAGTGTATTAGAGACACTGTGTGAGTGAGACAGTGCATTATAATCATTCTGTGTGAGACAGTGTATTAGAGACACTGTGTGAGACAGTGTATTAGAGACACTGTGTGTGAGACAGTGCATTAGAGACAGTGTGTGTGACACCGTGTATCAGAGACACTGTGTGTGAGAGATAGTGTATTAGAGACACTGTGTGTGAGAGACAGTGTATTAGAGACACTGTCAGTGAGAGACAGTGCATTAGAGACACTGTGCGTGAGACAGTGCATGAGAGACAATGTGAGACAGTGTATTAGAGACACTGTGTGTACAATAGTGTATTAGAGACACTGTGTGAGACAGTGTATTAGAGACACTGTTGGAGAGACAGTGTATTAGCGACACTGTGTGTGAGACACTGTGAGTGAGAAAGTGTATTAGAGACTGTGTGTGAGACAGTGTATTAGAGACACTGTGTGTGAGACAGAGCATTAGAGACACCGTGTGTGGGACAGTGCATTACAGACACCGTGTGTGAGGCAGTTATTAGAGACACCGTGTGAGAGACAGTGTATTAGAGACACCGTGTGAGTGAGACAGTGTATTAGAGACACTGTGTGTGAGACAGTGTATTAGAGACACTGTGTGTGAGACAGCGTATTAGAGACACTGTGAGGCAGCGTATTAGAGACACTGTGTGAGACAGCGTATTAGAGACACTGTGTGTGAGAGACAGTGTATTAGAGACACTGTGTGTGTGAGACAGTGTATTAGAGACTGTGTGTGAGACAGCGTATTAGAGACTCTGTGTGAGACAGCGTATTAGAGACACTGTGTGAGACAGATAGTGTATTAGAGACACTGTGTCTGAGAGACAGTGTATTAGAGACACTGTGTCTGAGAGACAGTGTATTAGAGACACTGTGTGTGAGACAGTGTATTAGAGACACAGTGTTTGATACAGTGTATTAGAGACACCGTGTTTGAGACAGTGCATTAGAGACACTGTGTATGAGACAGTGTATTAGAGACACCGTGTTTGAGACAGTGTATTAGAGACACCGTGTTTGAGACAGTGTATTAAAGACACCGTGTGTGAGACAGTGTATTAGGGACACTGTGTGAGTGAGACAGTGCATTATAATCACTCTGTGTGAGACAGTGTATTAGAGACACTGTGTGAGACAGTGTATTAGAGACACTGTCAGTGAGAGACAGTGCATTAGAGACACTGTGCGTGAGACAGTGCATGAGAGACAATGTGAGACAGTGTATTAGAGACACTGTGTGTACAATAGTGTATTAGAGACACTGTGTGTGAGACAGTGTATTAGAGACACTGTGAGAGACAGTGTATTAGAGACACTGTGAGAGACAGTGTATTAGAGACAGTGTATTAGAGACACTGTTGGAGAGACAGTGTATTAGCGACACTGTGTGTGAGACACTGTGAGTGAGAAAGTGTATTAGAGACTGTGTGTGAGACAGTGCATTAGGGACACTGTGTGTGAGACAGTGCATTAGAGACACCGTGTATGAGACAGTGTATTAGAGACACCGTGTGAGAGACAGTGTATTAGAGACACCGTGTGAGTGAGACAGTGTATTAGAGACACTGTGTGTGAGACAGCGTATTAGAGACACTGTGTGAGACAGCGTATTAGAGACACTGTGTGTGAGAGACAGTGTATTAGAGACACTGTGTGTGAGAGACAGTGTATTAGAGACACTGTCTGAGACAGTGTATTAGAGACACTGTGTGAGACAGCGCATTAGAGACACTGTGTAAGACAGCGTATTAGAGACACTCTGTGTGAGAGATAGTGTATAAAAGACAGTGTGTGTGATAGTGTATTAGAGACAGTGTGTGTGAGAGACAGTGCATTAGAGACACTGTATGTGACACAGTGTATTAGAGACACTCTGTGTGAGACAGTGTATTAGAGACTGTGTGTGAGACAGTGTATTAGAGACACTGTGTGTGAGACAGTGCATTAGAGACACCGTGTGTGGGACAGTGCATTACAGACACCGTGTGTGAGGCAGTGTATTAGAGACACCGTGTGAGAGACAGTGTATTAGAGACACCGTGTGAGTGAGACAGTGTATTAGAGACACTGTGTGTGAGACAGTGTATTAGAGACACTGTGTGTGAGACAGCGTATTAGAGACACTGTGAGGCAGCGTATTAGAGACACTGTGTGAGACAGCGTATTAGAGACACTGTGTGTGAGAGACAGTGTATTAGAGACACTGTGTGTGTGAGACAGTGTATTAGAGACTGTGTGTGAGACAGCGTATTAGAGACTCTGTGTGAGACAGTGTATTAGAGACACTGTGTGAGACAGATAGTGTATTAGAGACACTGTGTCTGAGAGACAGTGTATTAGAGACACTGTGTCTGAGAGACAGTGTATTAGAGACACTGTGTGTGAGACAGTGTATTAGAGACACAGTGTTTGATACAGTGTATTAGAGACACCGTTTTTGAGACAGTGCATTAGAGACACTGTGTATGAGACAGTGTATTAGAGACACCGTGTTTGAGACAGTGTATTAGAGACACCGCGTTTGAGACAGTGTATTAAAGACACCGTGTGTGAGACAGTGTATTAGAGACACTGTGTGAGTGAGACAGTGCATTATAATCACTCTGTGTGAGACAGTGTATTAGAGACACTGTGTGAGACAGTGTATTAGAGACACTGTGTGTGAGACAGTGCATTAGAGACAGTGTGTGTGACACAGTGTATCAGAGACACTGTGTGTGAGAGATAGTGTATTAGAGACACTGTGTGTGAGAGACAGTGTATTAGAGACACTGTGAGCGAGAGACAGTGCATTAGAGACACTGTGCGTGAGACAGTGCATGAGAGACAATGTGAGACAGTGCATTAGAGACACTGTGTGTACAATAGTGTATTAGAGACACTGTGTGTGAGACAGTGTATTAGAGACACTGTGAGAGACAGTGTATTAGAGACACTGTGAGAGACAGTGTATTAGAGACACTGTGAGAGACAGTGTATTAGAGACACTGTTGGAGAGACAGTGTATTAGCGAAACTGTGTGTGAGACACTGTGAGTGAGAAAGTGTATTAGAGACTGTGTGTGAGACAGTGCATTAGGGACACTGTGTGTGAGACAGTGCATTAGAGACACCGTGTATGAGACAGTGTATTAGAGACACCGTGTGAGAGACAGTGTATTAGAGACACCGTGTGAGTGAGACAGCGTATTAGAGACACTGTGTGTGAGACAGCGTATTAGAGACACTGTGTGAGACAGCGTATTAGAGACACTGTGTGTGAGAGACAGTGTATTAGAGACACTGTGTGTGAGAGACAGTGTATTAGAGACACTGTCTGAGACAGTGTATTAGAGACACTGTGTGAGACAGCGCATTAGAGACACTGTGTGAGACAGCGTATTAGAGACACTCTGTGTGAGAGATAGTGTATAAAAGACAGTGTGTGTGATAGTGTATTAGAGACACTGTGTGTGAGAGACAGTGCATTAGAGACACTGTATGTGACACAGTGTATTAGAGACACTCTGTGTGAGACAGTGTATTAGAGACTGTGTGTGAGACAGCGTATTAGAGACACTGTGTGAGACAGCGTATTAGAGACACTGTGTGAGACAGCGTATTAGAGACACTGTGTGAGACAGTGTATTAGAGACACTGTTGGAGAGACAGTGTATTAGCGACACTGTGTGTGAGACACTGTGAGTGAGAAAGTGTATTAGAGACTGTGTGTGAGACAGTGTATTAGAGACACTGTGTGTGAGACAGAGCATTAGAGACACCGTGTGTGGGACAGTGCATTACAGACACCGTGTGTGAGGCAGTTATTAGAGACACCGTGTGAGAGACAGTGTATTAGAGACACCGTGTGAGTGAGACAGTGTATTAGAGACACTGTGTGTGAGACAGTGTATTAGAGACACTGTGTGTGAGACAGCGTATTAGAGACACTGTGAGGCAGCGTATTAGAGACACTGTGTGAGACAGCGTATTAGAGACACTGTGTGTGAGAGACAGTGTATTAGAGACACTGTGTGTGTGAGACAGTGTATTAGAGACTGTGTGTGAGACAGCGTATTAGAGACTCTGTGTGAGACAGCGTATTAGAGACACTGTGTGAGACAGATAGTGTATTAGAGACACTGTGTCTGAGAGACAGTGTATTAGAGACACTGTGTCTGAGAGACAGTGTATTAGAGACACTGTGTGTGAGACAGTGTATTAGAGACACAGTGTTTGATACAGTGTATTAGAGACACCGTGTTTGAGACAGTGCATTAGAGACACTGTGTATGAGACAGTGTATTAGAGACACCGTGTTTGAGACAGTGTATTAGAGACACCGTGTTTGAGACAGTGTATTAAAGACACCGTGTGTGAGACAGTGTATTAGGGACACTGTGTGAGTGAGACAGTGCATTATAATCACTCTGTGTGAGACAGTGTATTAGAGACACTGTGTGAGACAGTGTATTAGAGACACTGTCAGTGAGAGACAGTGCATTAGAGACACTGTGCGTGAGACAGTGCATGAGAGACAATGTGAGACAGTGTATTAGAGACACTGTGTGTACAATAGTGTATTAGAGACACTGTGTGTGAGACAGTGTATTAGAGACACTGTGAGAGACAGTGTATTAGAGACACTGTGAGAGACAGTGTATTAGAGACAGTGTATTAGAGACACTGTTGGAGAGACAGTGTATTAGCGACACTGTGTGTGAGACACTGTGAGTGAGAAAGTGTATTAGAGACTGTGTGTGAGACAGTGCATTAGGGACACTGTGTGTGAGACAGTGCATTAGAGACACCGTGTATGAGACAGTGTATTAGAGACACCGTGTGAGAGACAGTGTATTAGAGACACCGTGTGAGTGAGACAGTGTATTAGAGACACTGTGTGTGAGACAGCGTATTAGAGACACTGTGTGAGACAGCGTATTAGAGACACTGTGTGTGAGAGACAGTGTATTAGAGACACTGTGTGTGAGAGACAGTGTATTAGAGACACTGTCTGAGACAGTGTATTAGAGACACTGTGTGAGACAGCGCATTAGAGACACTGTGTAAGACAGCGTATTAGAGACACTCTGTGTGAGAGATAGTGTATAAAAGACAGTGTGTGTGATAGTGTATTAGAGACAGTGTGTGTGAGAGACAGTGCATTAGAGACACTGTATGTGACACAGTGTATTAGAGACACTCTGTGTGAGACAGTGTATTAGAGACTGTGTGTGAGACAGTGTATTAGAGACACTGTGTGTGAGACAGTGCATTAGAGACACCGTGTGTGGGACAGTGCATTACAGACACCGTGTGTGAGGCAGTGTATTAGAGACACCGTGTGAGAGACAGTGTATTAGAGACACCGTGTGAGTGAGACAGTGTATTAGAGACACTGTGTGTGAGACAGTGTATTAGAGACACTGTGTGTGAGACAGCGTATTAGAGACACTGTGAGGCAGCGTATTAGAGACACTGTGTGAGACAGCGTATTAGAGACACTGTGTGTGAGAGACAGTGTATTAGAGACACTGTGTGTGTGAGACAGTGTATTAGAGACTGTGTGTGAGACAGCGTATTAGAGACTCTGTGTGAGACAGTGTATTAGAGACACTGTGTGAGACAGATAGTGTATTAGAGACACTGTGTCTGAGAGACAGTGTATTAGAGACACTGTGTCTGAGAGACAGTGTATTAGAGACACTGTGTGTGAGACAGTGTATTAGAGACACAGTGTTTGATACAGTGTATTAGAGACACCGTTTTTGAGACAGTGCATTAGAGACACTGTGTATGAGACAGTGTATTAGAGACACCGTGTTTGAGACAGTGTATTAGAGACACCGCGTTTGAGACAGTGTATTAAAGACACCGTGTGTGAGACAGTGTATTAGAGACACTGTGTGAGTGAGACAGTGCATTATAATCACTCTGTGTGAGACAGTGTATTAGAGACACTGTGTGAGACAGTGTATTAGAGACACTGTGTGTGAGACAGTGCATTAGAGACAGTGTGTGTGACACAGTGTATCAGAGACACTGTGTGTGAGAGATAGTGTATTAGAGACACTGTGTGTGAGAGACAGTGTATTAGAGACACTGTGAGCGAGAGACAGTGCATTAGAGACACTGTGCGTGAGACAGTGCATGAGAGACAATGTGAGACAGTGCATTAGAGACACTGTGTGTACAATAGTGTATTAGAGACACTGTGTGTGAGACAGTGTATTAGAGACACTGTGAGAGACAGTGTATTAGAGACACTGTGAGAGACAGTGTATTAGAGACACTGTGAGAGACAGTGTATTAGAGACACTGTTGGAGAGACAGTGTATTAGCGAAACTGTGTGTGAGACACTGTGAGTGAGAAAGTGTATTAGAGACTGTGTGTGAGACAGTGCATTAGGGACACTGTGTGTGAGACAGTGCATTAGAGACACCGTGTATGAGACAGTGTATTAGAGACACCGTGTGAGAGACAGTGTATTAGAGACACCGTGTGAGTGAGACAGCGTATTAGAGACACTGTGTGTGAGACAGCGTATTAGAGACACTGTGTGAGACAGCGTATTAGAGACACTGTGTGTGAGAGACAGTGTATTAGAGACACTGTGTGTGAGAGACAGTGTATTAGAGACACTGTCTGAGACAGTGTATTAGAGACACTGTGTGAGACAGCGCATTAGAGACACTGTGTGAGACAGCGTATTAGAGACACTCTGTGTGAGAGATAGTGTATAAAAGACAGTGTGTGTGATAGTGTATTAGAGACACTGTGTGTGAGAGACAGTGCATTAGAGACACTGTATGTGACACAGTGTATTAGAGACACTCTGTGTGAGACAGTGTATTAGAGACTGTGTGTGAGACAGCGTATTAGAGACACTGTGTGAGACAGCGTATTAGAGACACTGTGTGAGACAGCGTATTAGAGACACTGTGTGAGACAGCGTATTAGAGACACTGTGTGTACAACAGTGTATTAGAGACACTCTGTGTGAGACAGTGTATTAGAGACACTGTGAGAGACAGTGTATTAGAGACACTGTGAGATAGTGTATTAGAGACACGGTGTGTGAGAAAGTGTATTAGAGACAGTGTGTGAGACAGTGTATTGGAGACACTGTGTGTGAGAGACAGTGTATTAGAGACACTGTGTGTGTGAGACAGTGTATTAGAGACACTGTGTGTGAGAGATAGTGCATTAGAGACACTGTGTGTGAGACAATGTATTAGAGACACTGTGTGAGAGCGTATTAGAGACAATGTGTGAGACAGCTTTTTGGAGACACTGTGTGTGAGAGACAGTGTATTAGAGACACTGTGTGTGTGAGACAGTGTATTAGAGACACTGTGTGTGAGACAGTGCATTAGAGACAGTGTGTATGACAGGGTATTAGAGACACTGTGTGTGAGAGATAGTGTATTAGAGACACTGTGAGAGACAGTGTATTAGAGACACTGTGAGACAGTGTATTAGAGACACTGTGTGTGAGAAAGTGTATTAGAGACAGTGTGTGAGACAGTGTATTAGAGACACTGTGCGTGAGAGACAGTGTATTAGAGACACTGTGTGTGTGAGACAGTGTATTAGAGACACTGTGTGTGAGACAGTGTGTGTGACACAGTGTATCAGAGACACTGTGTGTGAGAGATAGTGTATTAGAGACACTGTGTGTGAGAGACAGTGTATTAGAGACACTGTGTGTGAGACAGTGCATTAAAGACACTGTGTGTGAGACAGTGCATGAGAGACGCTGTGTGTACAATAGTGTATTAGAGACACTGTGTGAGAGACAGTGTATTAGAGACACTGTGAGAGACAGTGTATTAGAGACACTGTGTGAGAGACAGTGTATTAGCGACACTGTGTGTGAGACAGCGTATTAGAGACACTGTGTAAGACAGCGTATTAGAGACACTGGGTGAGACAGCGTATTGGAGACACTGTGTGTGAGAGACAGTGTATTAGAGACACTGTGTGTGAGAGACAGTGTATTAGAGACACTGTGTGTGTGAGACAGTGTATTAGAGACACTGTGTGTGAGACAGTGCATTAGAGACAGTGTGTGTGACACAGGGTATTAGAGACACTGTGTGTGAGAGATAGTGTATTAGAGACACTGTCTGTGAGAGACAGTGTATTAGAGACAGTGTGTGACAGTGTATTAGAGACACCGTGTGAGAGACTGTGTATTAGACACCATGTGTGAGACAGTGCATTAGAGACACTGTGTGTGAGACAGTGTATGAGAGACACTGTGATAGACAGTGTATTAGAGACACTGTGTGTGAGACAGTGTACTAGAGACACTGTGTGTGAGACAGTGTATTAGAGACAGTGTTTGAGACAGTGTATTAGAGACACTGTGTGTGAGACAGTACATTACAGACACCGTGTGTGGGACAGTGCATTAGAGACCGTGTCTGTGACACAGTGTATTAGAGACACTGTGTGTGAGAGATAGTGTATTAGAGACACTGTGTGTGACAGATAGTGTATTAGAGACACTGTGTCTGAGAGACAGTGTATTAGAGACACTGTGTCTGAGAGACAGTGTATTAGAGACACTGTGTGTGAGACAGTGTATTAGAGACACAGTGTTTGATACAGTGTATTAGAGACACCGTGTTTGAGACAGTGTATTAGAGACACCGTGTTTGAGACAGTGTATTAAAGACACCGTGTGTGAGACAGTGTATTAGAGACACTGTGTGAGTGAGACAGTGCATTATAATCATTCTGTGTGAGACAGTGTATTAGAGACACTGTGTGAGACAGTGTATTAGAGACACTGTGTGTGAGACAGTGCATCAGAGACAGTGTGTGTGACACCGTGTATCAGAGACACTGTGTGTGAGAGATAGTGTATTAGAGACACTGTGTGTGAGAGACAGTGTATTAGAGACACTGTCAGTGAGAGACAGTGCATTAGAGACACTGTGCGTGAGACAGTGCATGAGAGACAATGTGAGACAGTGTAATAGAGACACTGTGTGTACAATAGTGTATTAGAGACACTGTGTGTGAGACAGTGTATTAGAGACACTGTGAGAGACAGTGTATTAGTGACACTGTGAGAGACAGTGTATTAGAGACACTGTTGGAGAGACAGTGTATTAGCGACACTGTGTGTGAGACACTGTGAGTGAGAAAGTGTATTAGAGACTGTGTGTGAGACAGTGTATTAGAGACACTGTGTGTGAGACAGTGCATTAGAGACACCGTGTGTGGGACAGTGCATTACAGACACCGTGTGTGAGGCAGTGTATTAGAGACACCGTGTGAGAGACAGTGTATTAGAGACACCGTGTGAGTGAGACAGTGTATTAGAGACACTGTGTGTGAGACAGTGTATTAGAGACACTGTGTGTGAGACAGCGTATTAGAGACACTGTGAGGCAGCGTATTAGAGACACTGTGTGAGACAGCGTATTAGAGACACTGTGTGTGAGAGACAGTGTATTAGAGACACTGTGTGTGTGAGACAGTGTATTAGAGACTGTGTGTGAGACAGCGTATTAGAGACTCTGTGTGAGACAGTGTATTAGAGACACTGTGTGAGACAGATAGTGTATTAGAGACACTGTGTCTGAGAGACAGTGTATTAGAGACACTGTGTCTGAGAGACAGTGTATTAGAGACACTGTGTGTGAGACAGTGTATTAGAGACACAGTGTTTGATACAGTGTATTAGAGACACCGTGTTTGAGACAGTGCATTAGAGACACTGTGTATGAGACAGTGTATTAGAGACACCGTGTTTGAGACAGTGTATTAGAGACACCGTGTTTGAGACAGTGTATTAAAGACACCGTGTGTGAGACAGTGTATTAGAGACACTGTGTGAGTGAGACAGTGCATTATAATCACTCTGTGTGAGACAGTGTATTAGAGACACTGTGTGTGAGACAGTGCATTAGAGACAGTGTGTGTGACACAGTGTATCAGAGACACTGTGTGTGAGAGATAGTGTATTAGAGACACTGTGTGTGAGAGACAGTGTATTAGAGACACTGTGTGAGTGAGACAGTGTATTAGAGACACTGTGTGTGAGACAGCGTATTAGAGACACTGTGTGAGACAGCGTATTAGAGACACTGTGTGTGAGAGACAGTGTATTAGAGACACTGTGTGTGAGAGACAGTGTATTAGAGACACTGTCTGAGACAGTGTATTAGAGACACTGTGTGAGACAGCGCATTAGAGACACTGTGTGAGACAGCGTATTAGAGACACTCTGTGTGAGAGATAGTGTATAAAAGACAGTGTGTGTGATAGTGTATTAGAGACACTGTGTGTGAGAGACAGTGCATTAGAGACACTGTATGTGACACAGTGTATTAGAGACACTCTGTGTGAGACAGTGTATTAGAGACTGTGTGTGAGACAGCGTATTAGAGACACTGTGTGAGACAGCGTATTAGAGACACTGTGTGAGACAGCGTATTAGAGACACTGTGTGAGACAGCGTATTAGAGACACTGTGTGTACAACAGTGTATTAGAGACACTGTGTGTGAGACAGTGTATTAGAGACACTGTGAGAGACAGTGTATTAGAGACACTGTGAGATAGTGTATTAGAGACACGGTGTGTGAGAAAGTGTATTAGAGACAGTGTGTGAGACAGTGTATTGGAGACACTGTGTGTGAGAGACAGTGTATTAGAGACACTGTGTGTGTGAGACAGTGTATTAGAGACACTGTGTGTGAGAGATAGTGCATTAGAGACACTGTGTGTGAGACAATGTATTAGAGACACTGTGTGAGAGCGTATTAGAGACAATTTGTGAGACAGCTTATTGGAGACACTGTGTGTGAGAGACAGTGTATTAGAGACACTGTGTGTGTGAGACAGTGTATTAGAGACACTGTGTGTGAGACAGTGCATTAGAGACAGTGTGTATGACAGGGTATTAGAGACACTGTGTGTGAGAGATAGTGTATTAGAGACACTGTCTGTGAGAGACAGTGTATTAGAGACACTGTGTGTGAGACAGTGTATTAGACACAGTGTGTGACAGTGTATTAGAGACACCGTGTGAGAGAGTGTGTATTAGAGACACCATGTGTGAGACAGTGCATTAGAGACACTGTGTGTGAGACAGTGTATTAGAGACACTGTGTGTGAAACAGTGTATTAGAGACAATGTGAGAAACAGTGTATTAGAGACACTGTGAGAGACAGTATATTAGAGACACTGTGTGTGAAACAATGTATTAGAGAAACTGTGTGTGAGACATTGTATTAGAGACAGTGTTTGAGACAGTGTATTAGAGACACTGTGTGTGAGACAGTGCATTAGAGACACCGTGTGTGGGACAGTGTATTACAGACACTGTGTGTGAGACAGTGTATTAGAGACACCGTGTGAGAGACAGTGTATTAGAGACACCGTGTGAGTGAGACAGTGTATTAGAGACACTGTATGTGAGACAGCGTATTAGAGACACTGTGTGTGAGACAGTGTATTAGAGGCACCGTGTTTGAGACAGTGTATTAGAGACACCGTGTGAGAGACAGTGTATTAGAGACACCGTGTGAGTGAGACAGTGTATTAGAGACACTGTGTGTGAGAGACAGTGTATTAGAGACACTGTGTGTGAGAGACAGTGTATTAGAGACACTGTGTGTGAGAGACAGTGTATTAGAGACACTGTCTGAGACAGCGTATTAGAGACACTGTGTGTGAGAGACAGTGTATTAGAGACACTGTGTGTGAGAGACAGTGTATTAGAGACACTGTCTGAGACAGTGTATTAGAGACACTGTGTGAGACAGCGCATTAGAGACACTGTGTGAGACAGCGTATTAGAGACACTCTGTGTGAGAGATAGTGTATAAAAGACAGTGTGTGTGATAGTGTATTAGAGACACTGTGTGTGAGAGACAGTGCATTAGAGACACTGTATGTGACACAGTGTATTAGAGACACTCTGTGTGAGACAGTGTATTAGAGACTGTGTGTGAGACAGCGTATTAGAGACACTGTGTGAGACAGCGTATTAGAGACACTGTGTGAGACAGCGTATTAGAGACACTGTGTGAGACAGCGTATTAGAGACACTGTGTGTACAACAGTGTATTAGAGACACTGTGTGTGAGACAGTGTATTAGAGACACTGTGAGAGACAGTGTATTAGAGACACTGTGAGATAGTGTATTAGAGACACGGTGTGTGAGAAAGTGTATTAGAGACAGTGTGTGAGACAGTGTATTGGAGACACTGTGTGTGAGAGACAGTGTATTACAGACACTGTGTGTGAGACAGTGTATTAGAGACACTGTGAGAGACAGTGTATTAGAGACACTGTGAGATAGTGTATTAGAGACACGGTGTGTGAGAAAGTGTATTAGAGACACTGTGTGAGACAGTGTATTAGAGACACTGTGAGAGACAGTGTATTAGAGACACTGTGAGACAGTGTATTAGAGACACAGTGTTTGATACAGTGTATTAGAGACACTGTGTTTGAGACAGTGTATTAAAGACACCGTGTGTGAGACAGTGTATTAGAGACACTGTGTGAGTGAGACAGTGCATTATAATCACTCTGTGTGAGACAGTGTATTAGAGACACTGTGTGAGACAGTGTATTAGAGACACTGTGTGTGAGACAGTGCATTAGAGACAGTGTGTGTGACACAGTGTATCAGAGACACTGTGTGTGAGAGATAGTGTATTAGAGACACTGTGTGTGAGAGACAGTGTATTAGAGACACTGTCAGTGAGAGACAGTGCATTAGAGACACTGTGCGTGAGACAGTGCATGAGAGACAATGTGAGACAGTGTATTAGAGACACTGTGTGTACAATAGTGTATTAGAGACACTGTGTGTGAGACAGTGCATTAGGGACACTGTGTGTGAGACAGTGCATTAGAGACACTGTGTATGAGACAGTGTATTAGAGACACCGTGTGAGAGACAGTGTATTAGAGACACCGTGTGAGTGAGACAGTGTATTAGAGACACTGTGTGTGAGACAGCGTATTAGAGACACTGTGTGAGACAGCGTATTAGAGACACTGTGTGTGAGAGACAGTGTATTAGAGACACTGTGTGTGAGAGACAGTGTATTAGAGACACTGTCTGAGACAGTGTATTAGAGACACTGTGTGAGACAGCGCATTAGAGACACTGTGTGAGACAGCGTATTAGAGACACTCTGTGTGAGAGATAGTGTATAAAAGACAGTGTGTGTGATAGTGTATTAGAGACACTGTGTGTGAGAGACAGTGCATTAGAGACACTGTATGTGACACAGTGTATTAGAGACACTCTGTGTGAGACAGTTTATTAGAGACTGTGTGTGAGACAGTGTATTAGAGACACTGTGTGTGAGACAGTGCATTAGAGACACCGTGTGTGGGACAGTGCATTACAGACACCGTGTGTGAGGCAGTGTATTAGAGACACCGTGTGAGAGACAGTGTATTAGAGACACCGTGTGAGTGAGACAGTGTATTAGAGACACTGTGTGTGAGACAGTGTATTAGAGACACTGTGTGTGAGACAGCGTATTAGAGACACTGTGAGG
The DNA here is from genome assembly GCF_030028105.1 of Mobula birostris. Lineage (NCBI taxonomy): Eukaryota > Metazoa > Chordata > Chondrichthyes > Myliobatiformes > Myliobatidae > Mobula > Mobula birostris. Next base: position 74,355 of record NW_027274386.1, read on the forward strand.
CAGCGTATTAGAGACACTGTGTGAGACAGCGTATTAGAGACAATGTGTGTGAGAGACAGTGTATTAGAGACACTGTGTGTGTGAGACAGTGTATTAGAGACTGTGTGTGAGACAGCGTATTAGAGACTCTGTGTGAGACAGTGTATTAGAGACACTGTGTGAGACAGATAGTGTATTAGAGACACTGTGTCTGAGAGACAGTGTATTAGAGACACTGTGTCTGAGAGACAGTGTATTAGAGACACTGTGTGTGAGACAGTGTATTAGAGACACAGTGTTTGATACACTGTATTAGAGACACCGTGTTTGAGACAGTGCATTAGAGACACTGTGTATGAGACAGTGTATTAGAGACACCGTGTTTGAGACAGTGTATTAGAGACACCATGTTTGAGACAGTGTATTAAAGACGCCGTGTGTGAGACAGTGTATTAGAGACACTGTGTGAGTGAGACAGTGCATTATAATCACTCTGTGCGAGACAGTGTATTAGAGACACTGTGTGAGACAGTGTATTAGAGACACTGTGTGTGAGACAGTGCATTAGAGACAGTGTGTGTGAGACAGTGTATCAGAGACACTGTGTGTGAGAGATAGTGTATTAGAGACACTGTGTGTGAGAGACAGTGTATTAGAGACACTGTCAGCGAGAGACAGTGCATTAGAGACACTGTGCGTGAGACAGTGCATGAGAGACAATGTGAGACAGTGTATTAGACACACTGTGTGTACAATAGTGTATTAGAGACACTGTGTGTGAGACAGTGTATTAGAGACACTGTGAGAGACAGTGTATTAGAGACACTGTGAGAGACAGTGTATTAGAGACAGTGTATTAGAGACACTGTTGGAGAGACAGTGTATTAGCGACACTGTGTGTGAGACACTGTGAGTGAGAAAGTGTATTAGAGACTGTGTGTGAGACAGTGCATTAGGGACACTGTGTGTGAGACAGTGCATTAGAGACACCGTGTATGAGACAGTGTATTAGAGACACCGTGTGAGAGACAGTGTATTAGAGACACCGTGTGAGTGAGACAGTGTATTAGAGACACTGTGTGTGAGACAGCGTATTAGAGACACTGTGTGAGACAGCGTATTAGAGACACTGTGTGTGAGAGACAGTGTATTAGAGACACTGTGTGTGAGAGACAGTGTATTAGAGACACTGTCTGAGACAGTGTATTAGAGACACTGTGTGAGACAGCGCATTAGAGACACTGTGTGAGACAGCGTATTAGAGACACTCTGTGTGAGAGATAGTGTATAAAAGACAGTGTGTGTGATAGTGTATTAGAGACACTGTGTGTGAGAGACAGTGCATTAGAGACACTGTATGTGACACAGTGTATTAGAGACACTCTGTGTGAGACAGTGTATTAGAGACTGTGTGTGAGACAGCGTATTAGAGACACTGTGTGAGACAGCGTATTAGAGACACTGTGTGAGACAGCGTATTAGAGACACTGTGTGAGACAGCGTATTAGAGACACTGTGTGTACAACAGTGTATTAGAGACACTGTGTGTGAGACAGTGTATTAGAGACACTGTGAGAGACAGTGTATTAGAGACACTGTGAGATAGTGTATTAGAGACACGGTGTGTGAGAAAGTGTATTAGAGACAGTGTGTGAGACAGTGTATTGGAGACACTGTGTGTGAGAGACAGTGTATTAGAGACACTGTGTGTGTGAGACAGTGTATTAGAGACACTGTGTGTGAGAGATAGTGCATTAGAGACACTGTGTGTGAGACAATGTATTAGAGACACTGTGTGAGAGCGTATTAGAGACAATTTGTGAGACAGCTTATTGGAGACACTGTGTGTGAGAGACAGTGTATTAGAGACACTGTGTGTGTGAGTCAGTGTATTAGAGACACTGTGTGTGAGACAGTGCATTAGAGACAGTGTGTATGACAGGGTATTAGAGACACTGTGTGTGAGAGATAGTGTATTAGAGACACTGTCTGTGAGAGACAGTGTATTAGAGACACTGTGTGTGAGACAGTGTATTAGACACAGTGTGTGACAGTGTATTAGAGACACCGTGTGAGAGAGTGTGTATTAGAGACACCATGTGTGAGACAGTGCATTAGAGACACTGTGTGTGAGACAGTGTATTAGAGACACTGTGTGTGAAACAGTGTATTAGAGACAATGTGAGAAACAGTGTATTAGAGACACTGTGAGAGACAGTATATTAGAGACACTGTGTGTGAAACAATGTATTAGAGAAACTGTGTGTGAGACATTGTATTAGAGACAGTGTTTGAGACAGTGTATTAGAGACACTGTGTGTGAGACAGTGCATTAGAGACACCGTGTGTGGGACAGTGTATTACAGACACTGTGTGTGAGACAGTGTATTAGAGACACCGTGTGAGAGACAGTGTATTAGAGACACCGTGTGAGTGAGACAGTGTATTAGAGACACTGTATGTGAGACAGCGTATTAGAGACACTGTGTGTGAGACAGTGTATTAGAGGCACCGTGTTTGAGACAGTGTATTAGAGACACCGTGTGAGAGACAGTGTATTAGAGACACCGTGTGAGTGAGACAGTGTATTAGAGACACTGTGTGTGAGAGACAGTGTATTAGAGACACTGTGTGTGAGAGACAGTGTATTAGAGACACTGTGTGTGAGAGACAGTGTATTAGAGACACTGTCTGAGACAGCGTATTAGAGACACTGTGTGTGAGAGACAGTGTATTAGAGACACTGTGTGTGAGAGACAGTGTATTAGAGACACTGTCTGAGACAGTGTATTAGAGACACTGTGTGAGACAGCGCATTAGAGACACTGTGTGAGACAGCGTATTAGAGACACTCTGTGTGAGAGATAGTGTATAAAAGACAGTGTGTGTGATAGTGTATTAGAGACACTGTGTGTGAGAGACAGTGCATTAGAGACACTGTATGTGACACAGTGTATTAGAGACACTCTGTGTGAGACAGTGTATTAGAGACTGTGTGTGAGACAGCGTATTAGAGACACTGTGTGAGACAGCGTATTAGAGACACTGTGTGAGACAGCGTATTAGAGACACTGTGTGAGACAGCGTATTAGAGACACTGTGTGTACAACAGTGTATTAGAGACACTGTGTGTGAGACAGTGTATTAGAGACACTGTGAGAGACAGTGTATTAGAGACACTGTGAGATAGTGTATTAGAGACACGGTGTGTGAGAAAGTGTATTAGAGACAGTGTGTGAGACAGTGTATTGGAGACACTGTGTGTGAGAGACAGTGTATTACAGACACTGTGTGTGAGACAGTGTATTAGAGACACTGTGAGAGACAGTGTATTAGAGACACTGTGAGATAGTGTATTAGAGACACGGTGTGTGAGAAAGTGTATTAGAGACACTGTGTGAGACAGTGTATTAGAGACACTGTGAGAGACAGTGTATTAGAGACACTGTGAGACAGTGTATTAGAGACACAGTGTTTGATACAGTGTATTAGAGACACTGTGTTTGAGACAGTGTATTAAAGACACCGTGTGTGAGACAGTGTATTAGAGACACTGTGTGAGTGAGACAGTGCATTATAATCACTCTGTGTGAGACAGTGTATTAGAGACACTGTGTGAGACAGTGTATTAGAGACACTGTGTGTGAGACAGTGCATTAGAGACAGTGTGTGTGACACAGTGTATCAGAGACACTGTGTGTGAGAGATAGTGTATTAGAGACACTGTGTGTGAGAGACAGTGTATTAGAGACACTGTCAGTGAGAGACAGTGCATTAGAGACACTGTGCGTGAGACAGTGCATGAGAGACAATGTGAGACAGTGTATTAGAGACACTGTGTGTACAATAGTGTATTAGAGACACTGTGTGTGAGACAGTGCATTAGGGACACTGTGTGTGAGACAGTGCATTAGAGACACTGTGTATGAGACAGTGTATTAGAGACACCGTGTGAGAGACAGTGTATTAGAGACACCGTGTGAGTGAGACAGTGTATTAGAGACACTGTGTGTGAGACAGCGTATTAGAGACACTGTGTGAGACAGCGTATTAGAGACACTGTGTGTGAGAGACAGTGTATTAGAGACACTGTGTGTGAGAGACAGTGTATTAGAGACACTGTCTGAGACAGTGTATTAGAGACACTGTGTGAGACAGCGCATTAGAGACACTGTGTGAGACAGCGTATTAGAGACACTCTGTGTGAGAGATAGTGTATAAAAGACAGTGTGTGTGATAGTGTATTAGAGACACTGTGTGTGAGAGACAGTGCATTAGAGACACTGTATGTGACACAGTGTATTAGAGACACTCTGTGTGAGACAGTTTATTAGAGACTGTGTGTGAGACAGTGTATTAGAGACACTGTGTGTGAGACAGTGCATTAGAGACACCGTGTGTGGGACAGTGCATTACAGACACCGTGTGTGAGGCAGTGTATTAGAGACACCGTGTGAGAGACAGTGTATTAGAGACACCGTGTGAGTGAGACAGTGTATTAGAGACACTGTGTGTGAGACAGTGTATTAGAGACACTGTGTGTGAGACAGCGTATTAGAGACACTGTGAGGCAGCGTATTAGAGACACTGTGTGAGACAGCGTATTAGAGACAATGTGTGTGAGAGACAGTGTATTAGAGACACTGTGTGTGTGAGACAGTGTATTAGAGACTGTGTGTGAGACAGCGTATTAGAGACTCTGTGTGAGACAGTGTATTAGAGACACTGTGTGAGACAGATAGTGTATTAGAGACACTGTGTCTGAGAGACAGTGTATTAGAGACACTGTGTCTGAGAGACAGTGTATTAGAGACACTGTGTGTGAGACAGTGTATTAGAGACACAGTGTTTGATACAGTGTATTAGAGACACCGTGTTTGAGACAGTGCATTAGAGACACTGTGTATGAGACAGTGTATTAGAGACACCGTGTTTGAGACAGTGTATTAGAGACACCATGTTTGAGACAGTGTATTAAAGACGCCGTGTGTGAGACAGTGTATTAGAGACACTGTGTGAGTGAGACAGTGCATTATAATCACTCTGTGCGAGACAGTGTATTAGAGACACTGTGTGAGACAGTGTATTAGAGACACTGTGTGTGAGACAGTGCATTAGAGACAGTGTGTGTGACACAGTGTATCAGAGACACTGTGTGTGAGAGATAGTGTATTAGAGACACTCTGTGTGAGAGACAGTGTATTAGAGACACTGTCAGCGAGAGACAGTGCATTAGAGACACTGTGCGTGAGACAGTGCATGAGAGACAATGTGAGACAGTGTATTAGACACACTGTGTGTACAATAGTGTATTAGAGACACTGTGTGTGAGACAGTGTATTAGAGACACTGTGAGAGACAGTGTATTAGAGACACTGTGAGAGACAGTGTATTAGAGACAGTGTATTAGAGACACTGTTGGAGAGACAGTGTATTAGCGACACTGTGTGTGAGACACTGTGAGTGAGAAAGTGTATTAGAGACTGTGTGTGAGACAGTGCATTAGGGACACTGTGTGTGAGACAGTGCATTAGAGACACCGTGTATGAGACAGTGTATTAGAGACACCGTGTGAGAGACAGTGTATTAGAGACACCGTGTGAGTGAGACAGTGTATTAGAGACACTGTGTGTGAGACAGCGTATTAGAGACACTGTGTGAGACAGCGTATTAGAGACACTGTGTGTGAGAGACAGTGTATTAGAGACACTGTGTGTGAGAGACAGTGTATTAGAGACACTGTCTGAGACAGTGTATTAGAGACACTGTGTGAGACAGCGCATTAGAGACACTGTGTGAGACAGCGTATTAGAGACACTCTGTGTGAGAGATAGTGTATAAAAGACAGTGTGTGTGATAGTGTATTAGAGACACTGTGTGTGAGAGACAGTGCATTAGAGACACTGTATGTGACACAGTGTATTAGAGACACTCTGTGTGAGACAGTGTATTAGAGACTGTGTGTGAGACAGCGTATTAGAGACACTGTGTGAGACAGCGTATTAGAGACACTGTGTGAGACAGCGTATTAGAGACACTGTGTGAGACAGCGTATTAGAGACACTGTGTGTACAACAGTGTATTAGAGACACTGTGTGTGAGACAGTGTATTAGAGACACTGTGAGAGACAGTGTATTAGAGACACTGTGAGATAGTGTATTAGAGACACGGTGTGTGAGAAAGTGTATTAGAGACAGTGTGTGAGACAGTGTATTGGAGACACTGTGTGTGAGAGACAGTGTATTAGAGACACTGTGTGTGTGAGACAGTGTATTAGAGACACTGTGTGTGAGAGATAGTGCATTAGAGACACTGTGTGTGAGGCAATGTATTAGAGACACTGTGTGAGAGCGTATTAGAGACAATTTGTGAGACAGCTTATTGGAGACACTGTGTGTGAGAGACAGTGTATTAGAGACACTGTGTGTGTGAGACAGTGTATTAGAGACACTGTGTGTGAGACAGTGCATTAGAGACAGTGTGTATGACAGGGTCTTAGAGACTCTGTGTGTGAGAGATAGTGTATTAGAGACACTGTCTGTGAGAGACAGTGTATTAGAGACACTGTGTGTGAGACAGTGTATTAGACACAGTGTGTGACAGTGTATTAGAGACACCGTGTGAGAGAGTGTGTATTAGAGACACCATGTGTGAGACAGTGCATTAGAGACACTGTGTGTGAGACAGTGTATTAGAGACACTGTGTGTGAAACAGTGTATTAGAGACAATGTGAGAAACAGTGTATTAGAGACACTGTGAGAGACAGTATATTAGAGACACTGTGTGTGAAACAATGTATTAGAGAAACTGTGTGTGAGACATTGTATTAGAGACACCGTGTGTGGGACAGTGTATTACAGACACTGTGTGTGAGACAGTGTATTAGAGACACCGTGTGAGAGACAGTGTATTAGAGACACCGTGTGAGTGAGACAGTGTATTAGAGACACTGTATGTGAGACAGCGTATTAGAGACACTGTGTGTGAGACAGTGTATTAGAGGCACCGTGTTTGAGACAGTGTATTAGAGACACCGTGTTTGAGACAGTGCATTAGAGACCGTGTGTGTGACACAGTGTATTAGAGACACTGTGTGTGAGAGATAGTGTATTAGAGACACTGTGTGTGAGACAGCGTATTAGAGACACTGTGTGAGACAGCGTATTAGAGACACTGTGTGTGAGAGACAGTGTATTAGAGACACTGTGTGTGAGAGACAGTGTATTAGAGACACTGTCTGAGACAGTGTATTAGAGACACTGTGTGAGACAGCGCATTAGAGACACTGTGTGAGACAGCGTATTAGAGACACTCTGTGTGAGAGATAGTGTATAAAAGACAGTGTGTGTGATAGTGTATTAGAGACACTGTGTGTGAGAGACAGTGCATTAGAGACACTGTATGTGACACAGTGTATTAGAGACACTCTGTGTGAGACAGTGTATTAGAGACTGTGTGTGAGACAGCGTATTAGAGACACTGTGTGAGACAGCGTATTAGAGACACTGTGTGAGACAGCGTATTAGAGACACTGTGTGAGACAGCGTATTAGAGACACTGTGTGTACAACAGTGTATTAGAGACACTGTGTGTGAGACAGTGTATTAGAGACACTGTGAGAGACAGTGTATTAGAGACACTGTGAGATAGTGTATTAGAGACACGGTGTGTGAGAAAGTGTATTAGAGACAGTGTGTGAGACAGTGTATTGGAGACACTGTGTGTGAGAGACAGTGTATTAGAGACACTGTGTGTGTGAGACAGTGTATTAGAGACACTGTGTGTGAGAGATAGTGCATTAGAGACACTGTGTGTGAGACAATGTATTAGAGACACTGTGTGAGAGCGTATTAGAGACAATTTGTGAGACAGCTTATTGGAGACACTGTGTGTGAGAGACAGTGTATTAGAGACACTGTGTGTGTGAGACAGTGTATTAGAGACACTGTGTGTGAGACAGTGCATTAGAGACAGTGTGTATGACAGGGTATTAGAGACACTGTGTGTGAGAGATAGTGTATTAGAGACACTGTCTGTGAGAGACAGTGTATTAGAGACACTGTGTGTGAGACAGTGTATTAGACACAGTGTGTGACAGTGTATTAGAGACACCGTGTGAGAGAGTGTGTATTAGAGACACCATGTGTGAGACAGTGCATTAGAGACACTGTGTGTGAGACAGTGTATTAGAGACACTGTGTGTGAAACAGTGTATTAGAGACAATGTGAGAAACAGTGTATTAGAGACACTGTGAGAGACAGTATATTAGAGACACTGTGTGTGAAACAATGTATTAGAGAAACTGTGTGTGAGACATTGTATTAGAGACAGTGTTTGAGACAGTGTATTAGAGACACTGTGTGTGAGACAGTGCATTAGAGACACCGTGTGTGGGACAGTGTATTACAGACACTGTGTGTGAGACAGTGTATTAGAGACACCGTGTGAGAGACAGTGTATTAGAGACACCGTGTGAGTGAGACAGTGTATTAGAGACACTGTATGTGAGACAGCGTATTAGAGACACTGTGTGTGAGACAGTGTATTAGAGGCACCGTGTTTGAGACAGTGTATTAGAGACACCGTGTTTGAGACAGTGCATTAGAGACCGTGTGTGTGACACAGTGTATTAGAGACACTGTGTGTGAGAGATAGTGTATTAGAGACACTGTGTGAGAGATAGTGTATTAGAGACACTGTGTCTGATAGACAGTGTATTAGAGACACTGTGTGTGAGACAGTGTATTAGGGACACATAGTTTGATACAGTGTATTAGAGACACCGTGCTTGAGACAGTGCATTAGAGACACCCTGTATGACACAGTGTATTAGAGACACCGTGTTTGAGACAGTGTATTAGAGACACCGTGTTTGAGACAGTGTATTAGAGACACCGTGTGTGAGACAGGGTATTAGAGACACTGTGTGAGTGAGACAGTGTATTAGAGACACTGTGTGTGAGACAGCGTATTAGAGACACTGTGTGAGACAGCATATTAGAGACACTGTGTGTGAGATAGTGTATAAAAGATACTGTGTGTGATAGACAGTGTATTAGAGACACTGTGTGTGAGACAGTGTATTAGAGACACTGTATGTGAGAGACAGGGCATTAGAGACACTGTGTGTCAGACAGTGCATTAGAGACACTGTGTGTGACACAGAGTATTAGAGACACTCTGTGTGAGACAGTGTATTAGAGACTGTGTGTGAGACAGCGTATCAGAGACACTGTGTGAGACAGCGTATTAGAGACACTGTGTGAGACAGCGTATTAGAGACACTGTGTGAGACAGCGTATTAGAGACATTGTGTGTACAACAGTGTATTAGAGACACTGTGTGTGAGACAGTCTATTAGAGACACTGTGAGAGACAGTGTATTAGAGACACTGTGAGAGACAGTGTATTAGAGACACTGTGTGAGAGACAGTGTATTAGAGACATTGTGTGTGAGACAGTGCATTAGAGACACTATGTGTGAGACAGTCTATTAGATACACCGTGTGAGAGACAGTGTATTAGACACTGTATGAGAGACAGTGTACTCGAGATACCATGTGTGAGACAGCGTATTAGAGACACCGTGTGACAGACAGTGTATTAGAGACACTGTGTGTGAGACAGCGTATTAGAGACACTGGGTGAGACAGCGTATTGGAGACACTGTGTGTGAGAGACAGTGTATTAGAGACACTGTGTGTGAGAGACAGTGTATTAGAGACACTGTGTGTGTGAGACAGTGTATTAGAGACACTGTGTGTGAGACAGTGCATTAGAGACAGTGTGTGTGACACAGGGTATTAGAGACACTGTGTGTGAGAGATAGTGTATTAGAGACACTGTCTGTGAGAGACAGTGTATTAGAGACAGTGTGTGACAGTGTATTAGAGACACCGTGTGAGAGAGTGTGTATTAGACACCATGTCTGAGACAGTGCATTAGAGACACTGTGTGTGAGACAGTGTATGAGAGACACTGTGATAGACAGTGTATTAGAGACACTGTGTGTGAGACAGTGTACTAGAGACACTGTGTGTGAGACAGTGTATTAGAGACAGTGTTTGAGACAGTGTATTAGAGACACTGTGTGTGAGACAGTACATTACAGACACCGTGTGTGGGACAGTGCATTAGAGACCGTGTCTGTGACACAGTGTATTAGAGACACTGTGTGTGAGAGATAGTGTATTAGAGACACTGTGTGTGACAGATAGTGTATTAGAGACACTGTGTCTGAGAGACAGTGTATTAGAGACACTGTGTCTGAGAGACAGTGTATTAGAGACACTGTGTGTGAGACAGTGTATTAGAGACACAGTGTTTGATACAGTGTATTAGAGACACCGTGTTTGAGACAGTGCATTAGAGACACTGTGTATGAGACAGTGTATTAGAGACACCGTGTTTGAGACAGTGTATTAGAGACACCGTGTTTGAGACAGTGTATTAAAGACACCGTGTGTGAGACAGTGTATTAGAGACACTGTGTGAGTGAGACAGTGCATTATAATCATTCTGTGTGAGACAGTGTATTAGAGACACTGTGTGAGACAGTGTATTAGAGACACTGTGTGTGAGACAGTGCATTAGAGACAGTGTGTGTGACACCGTGTATCAGAGACACTGTGTGTGAGAGATAGTGTATTAGAGACACTGTGTGAGAGATAGTGTATTAGAGACACTGTGTCTGATAGACAGTGTATTAGAGACACTGTGTGTGAGACAGTGTATTAGGGACACATAGTTTGATACAGTGTATTAGAGACACCGTGCTTGAGACAGTGCATTAGAGACACCCTGTATGACACAGTGTATTAGAGACACCGTGTTTGAGACAGTGTATTAGAGACACCGTGTTTGAGACAGTGTATTAGAGACACCGTGTGTGAGACAGGGTATTAGAGACACTGTGTGAGTGAGACAGTGTATTAGAGACACTGTGTGTGAGACAGCGTATTAGAGACACTGTGTGAGACAGCATATTAGAGACACTGTGTGTGAGATAGTGTATAAAAGATACTGTGTGTGATAGACAGTGTATTAGAGACACTGTGTGTGAGACAGTGTATTAGAGACACTGTATGTGAGAGACAGGGCATTAGAGACACTGTGTGTCAGACAGTGCATTAGAGACACTGTGTGTGACACAGAGTATTAGAGACACTCTGTGTGAGACAGTGTATTAGAGACTGTGTGTGAGACAGCGTATCAGAGACACTGTGTGAGACAGCGTATTAGAGACACTGTGTGAGACAGCGTATTAGAGACACTGTGTGAGACAGCGTATTAGAGACATTGTGTGTACAACAGTGTATTAGAGACACTGTGTGTGAGAGATAGTGTATTAGAGACACTGTGTGTGACAGATAGTGTATTAGAGACACTGTGTCTGAGAGACAGTGTATTAGAGACACTGTGTCTGAGAGACAGTGTATTAGAGACACTGTGTGTGAGACAGTGTATTAGAGACACAGTGTTTGATACAGTGTATTAGAGACACCGTGTTTGAGACAGTGCATTAGAGACACTGTGTATGAGACAGTGTATTAGAGACACCGTGTTTGAGACAGTGTATTAGAGACACCGTGTTTGAGACAGTGTATTAAAGACACCGTGTGTGAGACAGTGTATTAGAGACACTGTGTGAGTGAGACAGTGCATTATAATCATTCTGTGTGAGACAGTGTATTAGAGACACTGTGTGAGACAGTGTATTAGAGACACTGTGTGTGAGACAGTGCATTAGAGACAGTGTGTGTGACACCGTGTATCAGAGACACTGTGTGTGAGAGACGGTGTATTAGAGACACTGTGAGAGACAGTGTATTAGAGACATTGTGTGTGAGACAGTGCATTAGAGACACTATGTGTGAGACAGTGTATTAGATACACCGTGTGAGAGACAGTGTATTAGACACTGTATGAGAGACAGTGTACTCGAGATACCATGTGTGAGACAGCGTATTAGAGACACCGTGTGACAGACAGTGTATTAGAGACACTGTGTGTGAGACAGCGTATTAGAGACACTGGGTGAGACAGCGTATTGGAGACACTGTGTGTGAGAGACAGTGAATTAGAGACACTGTGTGTGTGAGACAGTGTATTAGAGACACTGTGTGTGAGACAGTGCATTAGAGACAGTGTGTGTGACACAGGGTATTAGAGACACTGTGTGTGAGAGATAGTGTATTAGAGACACTGTCTGTGAGAGACAGTGTATTAGAGACAGTGTGTGACAGTGTATTAGAGACACCGTGTGAGAGAGTGTGTATTAGACACCATGTGTGAGACAGTGCATTAGAGACACTGTGTGTGAGACAGTGTATGAGAGACACTGTGATAGACAGTGTATTAGAGACACTGTGTGTGAGACAGTGTACTAGAGACACTGTGTGTGAGACAGTGTATTAGAGACAGTGTTTGAGACAGTGTATTAGAGACACTGTGTGTGAGACAGTACATTACAGACACCGTGTGTGGGACAGTGCATTAGAGACCGTGTCTGTGACACAGTGTATTAGAGACACTGTGTGTGAGAGATAGTGTATTAGAGACACTGTGTGTGACAGATAGTGTATTAGAGACACTGTGTCTGAGAGACAGTGTATTAGAGACACTGTGTCTGAGAGACAGTGTATTAGAGACACTGTGTGTGAGACAGTGTATTAGAGACACAGTGTTTGATACAGTGTATTAGAGACACCGTGTTTGAGACAGTGCATTAGAGACACTGTGTATGAGACAGTGTATTAGAGACACCGTGTTTGAGACAGTGTATTAGAGACACCGTGTTTGAGACAGTGTATTAAAGACACCGTGTGTGAGACAGTGTATTAGAGACACTGTGTGAGTGAGACAGTGCATTATAATCATTCTGTGTGAGACAGTGTATTAGAGACACTGTGTGAGACAGTGTATTAGAGACACTGTGTGTGAGACAGTGCATTAGAGACAGTGTGTGTGACACCGTGTATCAGAGACACTGTGTGTGAGAGATAGTGTATTAGAGACACTGTGTGAGAGATAGTGTATTAGAGACACTGTGTCTGATAGACAGTGTATTAGAGACACTGTGTGTGAGACAGTGTATTAGGGACACATAGTTTGATACAGTGTATTAGAGACACCGTGCTTGAGACAGTGCATTAGAGACACCCTGTATGACACAGTGTATTAGAGACACCGTGTTTGAGACAGTGTATTAGAGACACCGTGTTTGAGACAGTGTATTAGAGACACCGTGTGTGAGACAGGGTATTAGAGACACTGTGTGAGTGAGACAGTGTATTAGAGACACTGTGTGTGAGACAGCGTATTAGAGACACTGTGTGAGACAGCATATTAGAGACACTGTGTGTGAGATAGTGTATAAAAGATACTGTGTGTGATAGACAGTGTATTAGAGACACTGTGTGTGAGACAGTGTATTAGAGACACTGTATGTGAGAGACAGGGCATTAGAGACACTGTGTGTCAGACAGTGCATTAGAGACACTGTGTGTGACACAGAGTATTAGAGACACTCTGTGTGAGACAGTGTATTAGAGACTGTGTGTGAGACAGCGTATCAGAGACACTGTGTGAGACAGCGTATTAGAGACACTGTGTGAGACAGCGTATTAGAGACACTGTGTGAGACAGCGTATTAGAGACATTGTGTGTACAACAGTGTATTAGAGACACTGTGTGTGAGAGATAGTGTATTAGAGACACTGTGTGTGACAGATAGTGTATTAGAGACACTGTGTCTGAGAGACAGTGTATTAGAGACACTGTGTCTGAGAGACAGTGTATTAGAGACACTGTGTGTGAGACAGTGTATTAGAGACACAGTGTTTGATACAGTGTATTAGAGACACCGTGTTTGAGACAGTGCATTAGAGACACTGTGTATGAGACAGTGTATTAGAGACACCGTGTTTGAGACAGTGTATTAGAGACACCGTGTTTGAGACAGTGTATTAAAGACACCGTGTGTGAGACAGTGTATTAGAGACACTGTGTGAGTGAGACAGTGCATTATAATCATTCTGTGTGAGACAGTGTATTAGAGACACTGTGTGAGACAGTGTATTAGAGACACTGTGTGTGAGACAGTGCATTAGAGACAGTGTGTGTGACACCGTGTATCAGAGACACTGTGTGTGAGAGACGGTGTATTAGAGACACTGTGAGAGACAGTGTATTAGAGACACTGTGTGAGAGACAGTGTATTAGAGACATTGTGTGTGAGACAGTGCATTAGAGACACTATGTGTGAGACAGTGTATTAGATACACCGTGTGAGAGACAGTCTATTAGACACTGTATGAGAGACAGTGTACTCGAGATACCATGTGTGAGACAGCGTATTAGAGACACCGTGTGACAGACAGTGTATTAGAGACACTGTGTGTGAGACAGCGTATTAGAGACACTGGGTGAGACAGCGTATTGGAGACACTGTGTGTGAGAGACAGTGTATTAGAGACACTGTGTGTGAGAGACAGTGTATTAGAGACACTGTGTGTGAGACAGTGTATTAGAGACACTGTGTGTGAGACAGTGCATTAGAGACAGTGTGTGTGACACAGGGTATTAGAGACACTGTGTGTGAGAGATAGTGTATTAGAGACACTGTCTGTGAGAGACAGTGTATTAGAGACAGTGTGTGACAGTGTATTAGAGACACCGTGTGAGAGAGTGTGTATTAGACACCATGTGTGAGACAGTGCATTAGAGACACTGTGTGTGAGACAGTGTATGAGAGACACTGTGATAGACAGTGTATTAGAGACACTGTGTGTGAGACAGTGTACTAGAGACACTGTGTGTGAGACAGTGTATTAGAGACAGTGTTTGAGACAGTGTATTAGAGACACTGTGTGTGAGACAGTATATTACAGACACCGTGTGTGGGACAGTGCATTAGAGACCGTGTCTGTGACACAGTGTATTAGAGACACTGTGTGTGAGAGATAGTGTATTAGAGACACTGTGTGTGACAGATAGTGTATTAGAGACACTGTGTCTGAGAGACAGTGTATTAGAGACACTGTGTCTGAGAGACAGTGTATTAGAGACACTGTGTGTGAGACAGTGTATTAGAGACACAGTGTTTGATACAGTGTATTAGAGACACCGTGTTTGAGACAGTGCATTAGAGACACTGTGTATGAGACAGTGTATTAGAGACACCGTGTTTGAGACAGTGTATTAGAGACACCGTGTTTGAGACAGTGTATTAAAGACACCGTGTGTGAGACAGTGTATTAGAGACACTGTGTGAGTGAGACAGTGCATTATAATCATTCTGTGTGAGACAGTGTATTAGAGACACTGTGTGAGACAGTGTATTAGAGACACTGTGTGTGAGACAGTGCATTAGAGACAGTGTGTGTGACACCGTGTATCAGAGACACTGTGTGTGAGAGATAGTGTATTAGAGACACTGTGTGTGAGAGACAGTGTATTAGAGACACTGTCAGTGAGAGAGACAGTGCATTAGAGACACTGTGCGTGAGACAGTGCATGAGAGACAATGTGAGACAGTGTATTAGAGACACTGTGTGTACAATAGTGTATTAGAGACACTGTGTGAGACAGTGTATTAGAGACACTGTGAGAGACAGTGTATTAGAGACACTGTGAGAGACAGTGTATTAGAGACACTGTTGGAGAGACAGTGTATTAGCGACACTGTGTGTGAGACACTGTGAGTGAGAAAGTGTATTAGAGACTGTGTGTGAGACAGTGTATTAGAGACACTGTGTGTGAGACAGAGCATTAGAGACACCGTGTGTGGGACAGTGCATTACAGACACCGTGTGTGAGGCAGTTATTAGAGACACCGTGTGAGAGACAGTGTATTAGAGACACCGTGTGAGTGAGACAGTGTATTAGAGACACTGTGTGTGAGACAGTGTATTAGAGACACTGTGTGTGAGACAGCGTATTAGAGACACTGTGAGGCAGCGTATTAGAGACACTGTGTGAGACAGCGTATTAGAGACACTGTGTGTGAGAGACAGTGTATTAGAGACACTGTGTGTGTGAGACAGTGTATTAGAGACTGTGTGTGAGACAGCGTATTAGAGACTCTGTGTGAGACAGCGTATTAGAGACACTGTGTGAGACAGATAGTGTATTAGAGACACTGTGTCTGAGAGACAGTGTATTAGAGACACTGTGTCTGAGAGACAGTGTATTAGAGAGACTGTGTGTGAGACAGTGTATTAGAGACACAGTGTTTGATACAGTGTATTAGAGACACCGTGTTTGAGACAGTGCATTAGAGACACTGTGTATGAGACAGTGTATTAGAGACACCGTGTTTGAGACAGTGTATTAGAGACACCGTGTTTGAGACAGTGTATTAAAGACACCGTGTGTGAGACAGTGTATTAGGGACACTGTGTGAGTGAGACAGTGCATTATAATCACTCTGTGTGAGACAGTGTATTAGAGACACTGTGTGAGACAGTGTATTAGAGACACTGTCAGTGAGAGACAGTGCATTAGAGACACTGTGCGTGAGACAGTGCATGAGAGACAATGTGAGACAGTGTATTAGAGACACTGTGTGTACAATACTGTATTAGAGACACTGTGTGTGAGACAGTGTATTAGAGACACTGTGAGAGACAGTGTATTAGAGACACTGTGAGAGACAGTGTATTAGAGACAGTGTATTAGAGACACTGTTGGAGAGACAGTGTATTAGCGACACTGTGTGTGAGACACTGTGAGTGAGAAAGTGTATTAGAGACTGTGTGTGAGACAGTGCATTAGGGACACTGTGTGTGAGACAGTGCATTAGAGACACCGTGTATGAGACAGTGTATTAGAGACACCGTGTGAGAGACAGTGTATTAGAGACACCGTGTGAGTGAGACAGTGTATTAGAGACACTGTGTGTGAGACAGCGTATTAGAGACACTGTGTGAGACAGCGTATTAGAGACACTGTGTGTGAGAGACAGTGTATTAGAGACACTGTGTGTGAGAGACAGTGTATTAGAGACACTGTCTGAGACAGTGTATTAGAGACACTGTGTGAGACAGCGCATTAGAGACACTGTGTGAGACAGCGTATTAGAGACACTCTGTGTGAGAGATAGTGTATAAAAGACAGTGTGTGTGATAGTGTATTAGAGACAGTGTGTGTGAGAGACAGTGCATTAGAGACACTGTATGTGACACAGTGTATTAGAGACACTCTGTGTGAGACAGTGTATTAGAGACTGTGTGTGAGACAGTGTATTAGAGACACTGTGTGTGAGACAGTGCATTAGAGACACCGTGTGTGGGACAGTGCATTACAGACACCATGTGTGAGGCAGTGTATTAGAGACACCGTGTGAGAGACAGTGTATTAGAGACACCGTGTGAGTGAGACAGTGTATTAGAGACACTGTGTGTGAGACAGTGTATTAGAGACACTGTGTGTGAGACAGCGTATTAGAGACACTGTGAGGCAGCGTATTAGAGACACTGTGTGAGACAGCGTATTAGAGACACTGTGTGTGAGAGACAGTGTATTAGAGACACTGTGTGTGTGAGACAGTGTATTAGAGACTGTGTGTGAGACAGCGTATTAGAGACTCTGTGTGAGACAGTGTATTAGAGACACTGTGTGAGACAGATAGTGTATTAGAGACACTGTGTCTGAGAGACAGTGTATTAGAGACACTGTGTCTGAGAGACAGTGTATTAGAGACACTGTGTGTGAGACAGTGTATTAGAGACACAGTGTTTGATACAGTGTATTAGAGACACCGTTTTTGAGACAGTGCATTAGAGACACTGTGTATGAGACAGTGTATTAGAGACACCGTGTTTGAGACAGTGTATTAGAGACACCGCGTTTGAGACAGTGTATTAAAGACACCGTGTGTGAGACAGTGTATTAGAGACACTGTGTGAGTGAGACAGTGCATTATAATCACTCTGTGTGAGACAGTGTATTAGAGACACTGTGTGAGACAGTGTATTAGAGACACTGTGTGTGAGACAGTGCATTAGAGACAGTGTGTGTGACACAGTGTATCAGAGACACTGTGTGTGAGAGATAGTGTATTAGAGACACTGTGTGTGAGAGACAGTGTATTAGAGACACTGTGAGCGAGAGACAGTGCATTAGAGACACTGTGCGTGAGACAGTGCATGAGAGACAATGTGAGACAGTGCATTAGAGACACTGTGTGTACAATAGTGTATTAGAGACACTGTGTGTGAGACAGTGTATTAGAGACACTGTGAGAGACAGTGTATTAGAGACACTGTGAGAGACAGTGTATTAGAGACACTGTTGGAGAGACAGCGTATTAGCGACACTGTGTGTGAGACACTGTGAGTGAGAAAGTGTATTAGAGACTGTGTGTGAGACAGTGCATTAGGGACACTGTGTGTGAGACAGTGCATTAGAGACACCGTGTATGAGACAGTGTATTAGAGACACCGTGTGAGAGACAGTGTATTAGAGACACCGTGTGAGTGAGACAGCGTATTAGAGACACTGTGTGTGAGACAGCGTATTAGAGACACTGTGTGAGACAGCGTATTAGAGACACTGTGTGTGAGAGACAGTGTATTAGAGACACTGTGTGTGAGAGACAGTGTATTAGAGACACTGTCTGAGACAGTGTATTAGAGACACTGTGTGAGACAGCGCATTAGAGACACTGTGTGAGACAGCGTATTAGAGACACTCTGTGTGAGAGATAGTGTATAAAAGACAGTGTGTGTGATAGTGTATTAGAGACACTGTGTGTGAGAGACAGTGCATTAGAGACACTGTATGTGACACAGTGTATTAGAGACACTCTGTGTGAGACAGTGTATTAGAGACTGTGTGTGAGACAGCGTATTAGAGACACTGTGTGAGACAGCGTATTAGAGACACTGTGTGAGACAGCGTATTAGAGACACTGTGTGAGACAGCGTATTAGAGACACTGTGTGTACAACAGTGTATTAGAGACACTCTGTGTGAGACAGTGTATTAGAGACACTGTGAGAGACAGTGTATTAGAGACACTGTGAGATAGTGTATTAGAGACACGGTGTGTGAGAAAGTGTATTAGAGACAGTGTGTGAGACAGTGTATTGGAGACACTGTGTGTGAGAGACAGTGTATTAGAGACACTGTGTGTGTGAGACAGTGTATTAGAGACACTGTGTGTGAGAGATAGTGCATTAGAGACACTGTGTGTGAGACAATGTATTAGAGACACTGTGTGAGAGCGTATTAGAGACAATGTGTGAGACAGCTTTTTGGAGACACTGTGTGTGAGAGACAGTGTACTAGAGACACTGTGTGTGTGAGACAGTGTATTAGAGACACTGTGTGTGAGACAGTGCATTAGAGACAGTGTGTATGACAGGGTATTAGAGACACTGTGTGTGAGAGATAGTGT
This sequence comes from Mobula birostris, assembly GCF_030028105.1. Classification (NCBI taxonomy): domain Eukaryota; kingdom Metazoa; phylum Chordata; class Chondrichthyes; order Myliobatiformes; family Myliobatidae; genus Mobula; species Mobula birostris. The sequence continues at coordinate 93,738 of NW_027274386.1, forward strand.
ATTAGAGACACTGTGAGAGACAGTGTATTAGAGACACTGTGAGACAGTGTATTAGAGACACTGTGTGTGAGAAAGTGTATTAGAGACAGTGTGTGAGACAGTGTATTAGAGACACTGTGCGTGAGAGACAGTGTATTAGAGACACTGTGTGTGTGAGACAGTGTATTAGAGACACTGTGTGTGAGACAGTGTGTGTGACACAGTGTATCAGAGACACTGTGTGTGAGAGATAGTGTATTAGAGACACTGTGTGTGAGAGACAGTGTATTAGAGACACTGTGTGTGAGACAGTGCATTAAAGACACTGTGTGTGAGACAGTGCATGAGAGACGCTGTGTGTACAATAGTGTATTAGAGACACTGTGTGAGAGACAGTGTATTAGAGACACTGTGAGAGACAGTGTATTAGAGACACTGTGTGAGAGACAGTCTATTAGCGACACTGTGTGTGAGACAGCGTATTAGAGACACTGTGTAAGACAGCGTATTAGAGACACTGGGTGAGACAGCGTATTGGAGACACTGTGTGTGAGAGACAGTGTATTAGAGACACTGTGTGTGAGAGACAGTGTATTAGAGACACTGTGTGTGTGAGACAGTGTATTAGAGACACTGTGTGTGAGACAGTGCATTAGAGACAGTGTGTGTGACACAGGGTATTAGAGACACTGTGTGTGAGAGATAGTGTATTAGAGACACTGTCTGTGAGAGACAGTGTATTAGAGACAGTGTGTGACAGTGTATTAGAGACACCGTGTGAGAGACTGTGTATTAGACACCATGTGTGAGACAGTGCATTAGAGACACTGTGTGTGAGACAGTGTATGAGAGACACTGTGATAGACAGTGTATTAGAGACACTGTGTGTGAGACAGTGTACTAGAGACACTGTGTGTGAGACAGTGTATTAGAGACAGTGTTTGAGACAGTGTATTAGAGACACTGTGTGTGAGACAGTACATTACAGACACCGTGTGTGGGACAGTGCATTAGAGACCGTGTCTGTGACACAGTGTATTAGAGACACTGTGTGTGAGAGATAGTGTATTAGACACACTGTGTGTGACAGATAGTGTATTAGAGACACTGTGTCTGAGAGACAGTGTATTAGAGACACTGTGTCTGAGAGACAGTGTATTAGAGACACTGTGTGTGACACAGTGTATTAGAGACACAGTGTTTGATACAGTGTATTAGAGACACCGTGTTTGAGACAGTGTATTAGAGACACCGTGTTTGAGACAGTGTATTAAAGACACCGTGTGTGACACAGTGTATTAGAGACACTGTGTGAGTGAGACAGTGCATTATAATCATTCTGTGTGAGACAGTGTATTAGAGACACTGTGTGAGACAGTGTATTAGAGACACTGTGTGTGAGACAGTGCATCAGAGAGAGTGTGTGTGACACCGTGTATCAGAGACACTGTGTGTGAGAGATAGTGTATTAGAGACACTGTGTGTGAGAGACAGTGTATTAGAGACACTGTCAGTGAGAGACAGTGCATTAGAGACACTGTGCGTGAGACAGTGCATGAGAGACAATGTGAGACAGTGTATTAGAGACACTGTGTGTACAATAGTGTATTAGAGACACTGTGTGTGAGACAGTGTATTAGAGACACTGTGAGAGACAGTGTATTAGTGACACTGTGAGAGACAGTGTATTAGAGACACTGTTGGAGAGACAGTGTATTAGCGACACTGTGTGTGAGACACTGTGAGTGAGAAAGTGTATTAGAGACTGTGTGTGAGACAGTGTATTAGAGACACTGTGTGTGAGACAGTGCATTAGAGACACCGTGTGTGGGACAGTGCATTACAGACACCGTGTGTGAGGCAGTGTATTAGAGACACCGTGTGAGAGACAGTGTATTAGAGACACTGTGTGTGAGACAGCGTATTAGAGACACTGTGAGGCAGCGTATTAGAGACACTGTGTGAGACAGCGTATTAGAGACAGTGTGTGAGAGACAGTGTATTAGAGACACTGTGTGTGAGACAGCGTATTAGAGACACTGTGAGGCAGCGTATTAGAGACACTGTGTGAGACAGCGTATTAGAGACAGTGTGTGAGAGACAGTGTATTAGAGACACTGTGTGTGTGAGACAGTGTATTAGAGACTGTGTGTGAGACAGCGTATTAGAGACTCTGTGTGAGACAGTGTATTAGAGACACTGTGTGAGACAGATAGTGTATTAGAGACACTGTGTCTGAGAGACAGTGTATTAGAGACACTGTGTCTGAGAGACAGTGTAGTAGAGACACTGTGTGTGAGACAGTGTATTAGAGACACAGTGTTTGATACAGTGTATTAGAGACACCGTGTTTGAGACAGTGCATTAGAGACACTGTGTATGAGACAGTGTATTAGAGACACCGTGTTTGAGACAGTGTATTAGAGACACCGTGTTTGAGACAGTGTATTAAAGACACCGTGTGTGAGACAGTGTATTAGAGACACTGTGTGAGTGAGACAGTGCATTATAATCACTCTGTGTGAGACAGTGTATTAGAGACACTGTGTGAGACAGTGTATTAGAGACACTGTGTGTGAGACAGTGCATTAGAGACAGTGTGTGTGACACAGTGTATCAGAGACACTGTGTGTGAGAGATAGTGTATTAGAGACACTGTGTGTGAGAGACAGTGTATTAGAGACACTGTCAGTGAGAGACAGTGCATTAGAGACACTGTGCGTGAGACAGTGCATGAGAGACAATGTGCGACAGTGTATTAGAGACACTGTGTGTACAATAGTGTATTAGAGACACTGTGTGTGAGACAGTGTATTAGAGACACTGTGAGAGACAGTGTATTAGAGACAGTGTATTAGAGACACTGTTGGAGAGACAGTGTATTAGCGACACTGTGTGTGAGACACTGTGAGTGAGAAAGTGTATTAGAGACTGTGTGTGAGACAGTGTATTAGAGACACTGTGTGTGAGACAGTGCATTAGAGACACCGTGTGTGGGACAGTGCATTACAGACACCGTGTGTGAGGCAGTGTATTAGAGACACCGTGTGAGAGACAGTGTATTAGAGACACCGTGTGAGTGAGACAGTGTATTAGAGACACTGTGTGTGAGACAGTGTATTAGAGACACTGTGTGTGAGACAGCGTATTAGAGACACTGTGAGGCAGCGTATTAGAGACACTGTGTGAGACAGCGTATTAGAGACACTGTGTGTGAGAGACAGTGTATTAGAGACACTGTGTGTGTGAGACAGTGTATTAGAGACTGTGTGTGAGACAGCGTATTAGAGACTCTGTGTGAGACAGTGTATTAGAGACACTGTGTGAGACAGATAGTGTATTAGAGACACTGTGTCTGAGAGACAGTGTATTAGAGACACTGTGTCTGAGAGACAGTGTAGTAGAGACACTGTGTGTGAGACAGTGTATTAGAGACACAGTGTTTGATACAGTGTATTAGAGACACCGTGTTTGAGACAGTGCATTAGAGACACTGTGTATGAGACAGTGTATTAGAGACACCGTGTTTGAGACAGTGTATTACAGACACCGTGTTTGAGACAGTGTATTAAAGACACCGTGTGTGAGACAGTGTATTAGAGACACTGTGTGAGTGAGACAGTGCATTATAATCACTCTGTGTGAGACAGTGTATTAGAGACACTGTGTGAGACAGTGTATTAGAGACACTGTGTGTGAGACAGTGCATTAGAGACAGTGTGTGTGACACAGTGTATCAGAGACACTGTGTGTGAGAGATAGTGTATTAGAGACACTGTGTGTGAGAGACAGTGTATTAGAGACACTGTCAGTGAGAGACAGTGCATTAGAGACACTGTGCGTGAGACAGTGCATGAGAGACAATGTGCGACAGTGTATTAGAGACACTGTGTGTACAATAGTGTATTAGAGACACTGTGTGTGAGACAGTGTATTAGAGACACTGTGAGAGACAGTGTATTAGAGACAGTGTATTAGAGACAGTGTATTAGAGACACTGTTGGAGAGACAGTGTATTAGCGACACTGTGTGTGAGACACTGTGAGTGAGAAAGTGTATTAGAGACTGTGTGTGAGACAGTGTATTAGAGACACTGTGTGTGAGACAGTGCATTAGAGACACCGTGTGTGGGACAGTGCATTACAGACACCGTGTGTGAGGCAGTGTATTAGAGACACCGTGTGAGAGACAGTGTATTAGAGACACCGTGTGAGTGAGACAGTGTATTAGAGACACTGTGTGTGAGACAGTGTATTAGAGACACTGTCTGTGAGACAGCGTATTAGAGACACTGTGAGGCAGCGTATTAGAGACACTGTGTGAGACAGCGTATTAGAGACACTGTGTGTGAGAGACAGTGTATTAGAGACACTGTGTGTGTGAGACAGTGTATTAGAGACTGTGTGTGAGACAGCGTATTAGAGACTCTGTGTGAGACAGTGTATTAGAGACACTGTGTGAGACAGATAGTGTATTAGAGACACTGTGTCTGAGAGACAGTGTATTAGAGACACTGTGTCTGAGAGACAGTGTATTAGAGACACTGTGTGTGAGACAGTGTATTAGAGACACAGTGTTTGATACAGTGTATTAGAGACACCGTGTTTGAGACAGTGCATTAGAGACACTGTGTATGAGACAGTGTATTAGAGACACCGTGTTTGAGACAGTGTATTAGAGACACCGTGTTTGAGACAGTGTATTAAAGACACCGTGTGTGAGACAGTGTATTAGAGACACTGTGTGAGTGAGACAGTGCATTATAATCACTCTGTGTGAGACAGTGTATTAGAGACACTGTGTGAGACAGTGTATTAGAGACACTGTGTGTGAGACAGTGCATTAGAGACAGTGTGTGTGACACAGTGTATCAGAGACACTGTGTGTGAGAGATAGTGTATTAGAGACACTGTGTAGTGAGAGAGACAGTGTATTAGAGACACTGTCAGTGAGAGACAGTGCATTTAGAGACACTGTGCGTGAGACAGTGCATGAGAGACAATGTGCGACAGTGTATTAGAGACACTGTGTGTACAATAGTGTATTAGAGACACTGTGTGTGAGACAGTGTATTAGAGACACTGTGAGAGACAGTGTATTAGAGACAGTGTATTAGAGACACTGTTGGAGAGACAGTGTATCTAGCGACACTGTGTGTGAGACACTCTGAGTGAGAAAGTGTATTAGAGACTGTGTGTGAGACAGTGCATTAGGGACACTGTGTGTGAGAGACAGTGCATTAGAGACACCGTGTATGAGACAGTGTATTAGAGACACCGTGTGAGAGACAGTGTATAGAGAGCATTGTATTACCGTGAGTGAGACAGTGTATTAGAGACACTGTGTGTGAGAGACAGTGTATTAGAGACACTGTGTGTGAGAGACAGTGTATTAGAGACACTGTGTGTGAGAGACAGTGTATTAGAGACACTGTCTGAGACAGCGTATTCAGAGACACTGTGTGTGAGAGACAGTGTATTAGAGACACTAGTGTGTGAGAGACAGTGTATTAGAGACACTGTCTGAGACAGTGTATTAGAGACACTGTGTGAGACAGCGCATTAGAGACACTGTGTGAGACAGCGTATTAGAGACACTCTGTGTGAGAGATAGTGTATAAAAAGACAGTGTGTGTGATAGTGTATTAGAGACACTGTGTGTGAGAGACAGTGCATTAGAGACACTGTATGTGACACAGTGTATTAGAGACACTCTGTGTGAGACAGTGTATTAGAGACTGTGTGTGAGACAGCGTATTAGAGACACTGTGTGAGACAGCGTATTAGAGACACTGTGTGAGACAGCGTATTAGAGACACTGTGTGAGACAGCGTATTAGAGACACTGTGTGTACAAGAGTGTAACTTATGAGACACTGTGTGTGAGACAGTGTATTAGAGACACTGTGAGAGACAGTGTATTAGAGACACTGTGAGATAGTGTATTAGAGACACGGTGTGTGAGAAGTGTTATTAGAGACAGTGTGTGAGACAGTGTATTGGAGACACTGTGTGTGAGAGACAGTGTATTACAGACACTGTGTGTAGTGACAGTGTATTAGAGACACTGTGAGAGACAGTGTATTAGAGACACTGTGAGATAGTGTATTAGAGACACGGTGTGTGAGAAAGTGTATTAGAGACACTGTGTGAGACAGCGTATTAGAGGACACTGTGTGAGACAGCGTATTAGAGACATTGTGTGTACAACAGTGTATTAGAGACACTGGTGTGTGAGACAGTGTATTAGAGACACTGTGAGAGACAGTGTATTAGAGACACTGTGAGAGACAGTGTATTAGAGACAACTGTGTGAGAGACAGTGTATTAGAGACATTGTGTGTGAGACAGTGCATTAGAGACACTATGTGTGAGACAGTCTATTAGATACACCGTGTGAGAGACAGTGTATTAGACACTGTATGAGAGACAGTGTACTCGAGATACCATGTGTGAGACAGCGTATTAGAGACACCGTGTGACAGACAGTGTATTAGAGACACTGTGTGTGAGACAGCGTATTAGAGACACTGGGTGAGACAGCGTATTGGAGACACTGTGTGTGAGAGACAGTGTATTAGAGACACTGTGTGTGAGAGACAGTGTATTAGAGACACTAGTGTGTGGTGAGACAGTGTATTAGAGACACTGTGTGTGAGACAGTGCATTAGAGACAGTGTGTGTGACACAGGGTATTAGAGACACTGTGTGTGTGAGAGATAGTGTATTAGAGACACTGTCTGTGAGAGACAGTGTATTAGAGACAGTAGTGTGACAGTGTATTTAGAGACACCGTGTTGAGAGAGTGTGTATTAGACACCATGTGTGAGACAGTGCATTAGAGACACTGTGTGTTGAGACAGTGTATGAGAGACACTGTGATAGACAGTGTATTAGAGACACTGTGTGTGAGACAGTGTACTAGAGACACTGTGTGTGAGACAGTGTATTAGAGACAGTGTTTGAGACAGTGTATTAGAGACACTGTGTGTGAGACAGTACATTACAGGACACCGTGTGTGGGACAGTGCATTAGAGACCGTGTCTGTGACACAGTGTATTAGAGACACTGTGTGTGAGAGATAGTGTATTAGAGACACTGTGTGTGACAGATAGTGTATTAGAGACACTGTGTCTGAGAGACAGTGTATTAGAGACACTAGTGTCTGAGAGACAGTGTATTAGAGACACTGTGTGTGAGACAGTGTATTAGAGACACAGTGTTTGATACAGTGTATTAGAGACACCGTGTTTGAGACAGTGCATTAGCAGACACTGTGTATGAGACAGTGTATTAGAGACACCGTGTTTGAGACAGTGTATTAGAGACACCGTGTTTGAGACAGTGTATTAAAGACACCGTGTGTGAGACAGTGTATTAGAGACACTGTGTGAGTGAGACAGTGCATTATAATCATTCTGTGTGAGACAGTGTATTAGAGACACTGTGTGAGACAGTGTATTAGAGACACTGTGTGTGAGACAGTGCATTAGAGACAGTGTGTGTGACACCGTGTATCAGAGACACTGTGTGTGAGAGACGGTGTAATTAGAGACACTGTGAGAGACAGTGTATTAGAGACACTGTTGTGAGAGACAGTGTATTAGAGGACATTGTGTGTGAGACAGTGCATTAGAGACACTATGTGTGAGACAGTGTATTAGATACACCGTAGTGAGAGACAGTCTATTAGACACTGTATGAGAGACAGTGTACTCGAGATACCATGTGTGAGACAGCGTATTAGAGACACCGTGTGACAGACAGTGTATTAGAGACACTGTGTGTGAGACAGCATATTAGAGACACTGGGTGAGACAGCGTATTGGAGACACTGTGTGTGAGAGACAGTGTATTAGAGACACTGTGTGTGAGAGACAGTGTATTAGAGACACTGTGTGTGAGACAGTGTATTAGAGACACTGTGTGTGAGACAGTGCATTAGAGACAGTGTGTGTGACACAGGGTATTAGAGACACTGTGTGTGAGAGATAGTGTATTAGAGACACTGTCTGTGAGAGACAGTGTATTAGAGACAGTGTGTGACAGTGTATTAGAGACACCGTGTGAGAGAGTGTGTATTAGACACCATGTGTGAGACAGTGCATTAGAGACACTGTGTGTGAGACAGTGTATGAGAGACACTGTGATAGACAGTGTATTAGAGACACTGTGTGTGAGACAGTGTACTAGAGACACTGTGTGTGAGACAGTGTATTAGAGACAGTGTTTGAGACAGTGTATTAGAGACACTGTGTGTGAGACAGTACATTACAGACACCGTGTGTGGGACAGTGCATTAGAGACCATGTCTGTGACACAGTGTATTAGAGACACTGTGTGTGAGAGATAGTGTATTAGAGACACTGTGTGTGACAGATAGTGTATTAGAGACACTGTGTCTGAGAGACAGTGTATTAGAGACACTGTGTCTGAGAGACAGTGTATTAGAGACACTGTGTGTGAGACAGTGTATTAGAGACACAGTGTTTGATACAGTGTATTAGAGACACCGTGTTTGAGACAGTGCATTAGAGACACTGTGTATGAGACAGTGTATTAGAGACACCGTGTTTGAGACAGTGTATTAGAGACACCGTGTTTGAGACAGTGTATTAAAGACACCGTGTGTGAGACAGTGTATTAGAGACACTGTGTGAGTGAGACAGTGCATTATAATCATTCTGTGTGAGACAGTGTATTAGAGACACTGTGTGAGACAGTGTATTAGAGACACTGTGTGTGAGACAGTGCATTAGAGACAGTGTGTGTGACACCGTGTATCAGAGACACTGTGTGTGAGAGATAGTGTATTAGAGACACTGTGTGTGAGAGACAGTGTATTAGAGACACTGTCAGTGAGAGACAGTGCATTAGAGACACTGTGCGTGAGACAGTGCATGAGAGACAATGTGAGACAGTGTATTAGAGACACTGTGTGTACAATAGTGTATTAGAGACACTGTGTGAGACAGTGTATTAGAGACACTGTGAGAGACAGTGTATTAGAGACACTGTGAGAGACAGTGTATTAGAGACACTGTTGGAGAGACAGTGTATTAGCGACACTGTGTGTGAGACACTGTGAGTGAGAAAGTGTATTAGAGACTGTGTGTGAGACAGTGTATTAGAGACACTGTGTGTGAGACAGTGCATTAGAGACACCGTGTGTGGGACAGTGCATTACAGACACCGTGTGTGAGGCAGTTATTAGAGACACCGTGTGAGAGACAGTGTATTAGAGACACCGTGTGAGTGAGACAGTGTATTAGAGACACTGTGTGTGAGACAGTGTATTAGAGACACTGTGTGTGAGACAGCGTATTAGAGACACTGTGAGGCAGCGTATTAGAGACACTGTGTGAGACAGCGTATTAGAGACACTGTGTGTGAGAGACAGTGTATTAGAGACACTGTGTGTGTGAGACAGTGTATTAGAGACTGTGTGTGAGACAGCGTATTAGAGACTCTGTGTGAGACAGCGTATTAGAGACACTGTGTGAGACAGATAGTGTATTAGAGACACTGTGTCTGAGAGACAGTGTATTAGAGACACTGTGTCTGAGAGACAGATTATTAGAGACACTGTGTGTGAGACAGTGTATTAGAGACACAGTGTTTGATACAGTGTATTAGAGACACCGTGTTTGAGACAGTGCATTAGAGACACTGTGTATGAGACAGTGTATTAGAGACACCGTGTTTGAGACAGTGTATTAGAGACACCGTGTTTGAGACAGTGTATTAAAGACACCGTGTGTGAGACAGTGTATTAGGGACACTGTGTGAGTGAGACAGTGCATTATAATCACTCTGTGTGAGACAGTGTATTAGAGACACTGTGTGAGACAGTGTATTAGAGACACTGTCAGTGAGAGACAGTGCATTAGAGACACTGTGCGTGAGACAGTGCATGAGAGACAATGTGAGACAGTGTATTAGAGACACTGTGTGTACAATAGTGTATTAGAGACACTGTGTGTGAGACAGTGTATTAGAGACACTGTGAGAGACAGTGTATTAGAGACACTGTGAGAGACAGTGTATTAGAGACAGTGTATTAGAGACACTGTTGGAGAGACAGTGTATTAGCGACACTGTGTGTGAGACACTGTGAGTGAGAAAGTGTATTAGAGACTGTGTGTGAGACAGTGCATTAGGGACACTGTGTGTGAGACAGTGCGTTAGAGACACCGTGTATGAGACAGTGTATTAGAGACACCGTGTGAGAGACAGTGTATTAGAGACACCGTGTGAGTGAGACAGTGTATTAGAGACACTGTGTGTGAGACAGCGTATTAGAGACACTGTGTGAGACAGCGTATTAGAGACACTGTGTGTGAGAGACAGTGTATTAGAGACACTGTGTGTGAGAGACAGTGTATTAGAGACACTGTCTGAGACAGTGTATTAGAGACACTGTGTGAGACAGCGCATTAGAGACACTGTGTGAGACAGCGTATTAGAGACACTCTGTGTGAGAGATAGTGTATAAAAGACAGTGTGTGTGATAGTGTATTAGAGACAGTGTGTGTGAGAGACAGTGCATTAGAGACACTGTATGTGACACAGTGTATTAGAGACACTCTGTGTGAGACAGTGTATTAGAGACTGTGTGTGAGACAGTGTATTAGAGACACTGTGTGTGAGACAGTGCATTAGAGACACCGTGTGTGGGACAGTGCATTACAGACACCGTGTGTGAGGCAGTGTATTAGAGACACCGTGTGAGAGACAGTGTATTAGAGACACCGTGTGAGTGAGACAGTGTATTAGAGACACTGTGTGTGAGACAGTGTATTAGAGACACTGTGTGTGAGACAGCGTATTAGAGACACTGTGAGGCAGCGTTTTAGAGACACTGTGTGAGACAGCGTATTAGAGACACTGTGTGTGAGAGACAGTGTATTAGAGACACTGTGTGTGTGAGACAGTGTAATAGAGACTGTGTGTGAGACAGCGTATTAGAGACTCTGTGTGAGACAGTGTATTAGAGACACTGTGTGAGACAGATAGTGTATTAGAGACACTGTGTCTGAGAGACAGTGTATTAGAGACACTGTGTCTGAGAGACAGTGTATTAGAGACACTGTGTGTGAGACAGTGTATTAGAGACACCGTGTGAGAGACAGTGTATTAGAGACACCGTGTGAGTGAGACAGCGTATTAGAGACACTGTGTGTGAGACAGCGTATTAGAGACACTGTGTGAGACAGCGTATTAGAGACACTGTGTGTGAGAGACAGTGTATTAGAGACACTGTGTGTGAGAGACAGTGTATTAGAGACACTGTCTGAGACAGTGTATTAGAGACACTGTGTGAGACAGCGCATTAGAGACACTGTGTGAGACAGCGTATTAGAGACACTCTGTGTGAGAGATAGTGTATAAAAGACAGTGTGTGTGATAGTGTATTAGAGACACTGTGTGTGAGAGACAGTGCATTAGAGACACTGTATGTGACACAGTGTATTAGAGACACTCTGTGTGAGACAGTGTATTAGAGACTGTGTGTGAGACAGCGTATTAGAGACACTGTGTGAGACAGCGTATTAGAGACACTGTGTGAGACAGCGTATTAGAGACACTGTGTGAGACAGCGTATTAGAGACACTGCGTGTACAACAGTGTATTAGAGACACTCTGTGTGAGACAGTGTATTAGAGACACTGTGAGAGACAGTGTATTAGAGACACTGTGAGATAGTGTATTAGAGACACGGTGTGTGAGAAAGTGTATTAGAGACAGTGTGTGAGACAGTGTATTGGAGACACTGTGTGTGAGAGACAGTGTATTAGAGACACTGTGTGTGTGAGACAGTGTATTAGAGACACTGTGTGTGAGAGATAGTGCATTAGAGACACTGTGTGTGAGACAATGTATTAGAGACACTGTGTGAGAGCGTATTAGAGACAATGTGTGAGACAGCTTTTTGGAGACACTGTGTGTGAGAGACAGTGTATTAGAGACACTGTGTGTGTGAGACAGTGTATTAGAGACACTGTGTGTGAGACAGTGCATTAGAGACAGTGTGTATGACAGGGTATTAGAGACACTGTGTGTGAGAGATAGTGTATTAGAGACACTGTGAGAGACAGTGTATTAGAGACACTGTGAGACAGTGTATTAGAGACACTGTGTGTGAGAAAGTGTATTAGAGACAGTGTGTGAGACAGTGTATTAGAGACACTGTGCGTGAGAGACAGTGTATTAGAGACACTGTGTGTGTGAGACAGTGTATTAGAGACACTGTGTGTGAGACAGTGCATTAGAGACAGTGTGTGTGACACAGTGTATCAGAGACACTGTGTGTGAGATAGTGTATTAGAGA